>NC_136494.1:87269504-87567004 GCF_053919585.1 Euprymna scolopes | reverse complement strand
CCACTTTGATTAAAAAATTAGTTTTCTATCTAGTTTTCCGTTTAGGTATTGCAGTAATATCGAGCAGCCTGAGTTCGCATCGAACATCCATGTTGATCTTATAAAACATTGTGATATCTTTAATATATAGTTTAATATTGATGTGTATAGAAAGTAATACACACAATTGAAGGTAGTCATATGGGATTCGCGAATCACAAGAGGATTTTAGGCTTGAGGAATGTTTCCAAGCAACTACACTAATTTCTTTAGTTTTTCTTGCTTCAGTTTTAATCATACATAACATACTATTCGGCTTGACGTGAGCATATGATAAATATACTTTTTTATGGTTGTGTTCCATATAGAAATAGCCGGGTGCCCGGCGTTGCCCGGCGTTGCCCGGATGTTTGGATATGTGTGCTAAGGAAAAAAAGGGAGGGTAGTAGGCAGGCAGGCAGACTCGAACCCTTAAAGCGAAGGAGGAAAAGAACGTGTAAAAGAAAAACAACGCGACATTTTTGCCGTTGTGTGTATCGCCAAACCGTAAGTGGCGAATGTTTAAATAGAGGGGATGACTTTCCAAAATATAAATGTTTTTGCTAATTTTTCGGTGTTTCTTTCCAAAACGATACCGATCTCGTGAAAATCTATTGACTCTGTCTAAAGTTTTAGGCATACATACGTACATGCATACATGCATGCATACATACATACATACACACATAAATACATACATACATGCATTTAAACAGACAGGTGAGATTTATATAATAGATTTTTCAACACTGATTCATGCGCTAACTAAACTGAGCCTGCTGGAAAAAAGTGTTCCTTTTGTTGTGCCCATATCACGATCAAAAATATTGTGGAGAAGAGCACTGTCATCTTGTGATCGCTTAATATGGGTCCAAAGTGTGAGTTGAGATTTGTGAATTTTCCCAGTTATTTGAAGCATAACTCAGCAGAGCATTTGAAATATATTCTCGTAGTTTTCCACGCAGTGTTATAAAATCCTCACACAATTATTTTTTTTATGTAAATCTATTTTTAACATAAATCAATTCGAATTACTCTTTAATCAATCGTATGTACTACCATCAAAAGGAATTACTCATATTTAAATACATAATTTATCAAAAGCTTTATCAATACTATATATGTATTATAACAAACGCATACGGACATGTATTTTGCTAATTTGCATATTCGTTTTTGTAAACAACTTCTAATTAATTAGTTCTTGATTTTTTCGGTTGGAATTTTATGGCACTGCTTTTTATATATATGAAATAATTTTCACGATTGTAACGATGTGTAATACAAGCGTTTGTGACCAGTAAAAGTATAAATATAAAAAAGGGTTCTACCTTTTAATTGTAGCTGTGCGTATACCTCCAACGGAAAAAAAACCCCAACTATTTACACTCAAATGTTTACAAAGTTTATTCTTGTGTTTTCCTTCCTTTAATAATAAATTACCTTTTCAAATAAATCTGTTCATTTGTTGTTTTTTCGCCGAATTACAAAAAAATTAAAATTATATATATATATATATATATATATATATATATATATTTTTTTTTTTTTTGCTAAACACATGGTTTGCCCATTTCTGTCGGGAGAGCTGTTAAATTTGGCAACTATAAACTAAAAAGGAAATCAATTCTCTTCGTCCTAAAAAAAATATCCGGCTCTTCTGAAAAAGAAAGACCGGATGTTAAGGTGCTTACATTCTGTCTTTTTTTCAACTTTCTTTTTAGTTTGATTTTTGCTAGAGATTAGACATCTTACCGAATACCAGAATTTACCCGTTATTTAAGACAATAAGACTAAATATATTTTAAGATCGGAATAGTTGGTTTAAGTACAATTCTTTGTACTTCACCTGCACTTTATTGAGCGGATATATTCTCCAGTATTTTCATGGGCCGAGCTGCTCTTATAACTTATTAGAATGAGGCATATATTTCTAAGACCCCACTTTCCTTTTATGTCCTACATCAGGTATACAGCTCCTGGTACTCTAATTAACTCTTCTCGTACAAGTGATGTTCTGCATCGCTTAAAATCAGTGATCGCACATAAATCGCAATATACACATGATTAGGTTAAACAATTGCAACACAGTTCCGTAAAATATCAAGTTAAGTTACAACTTTTAATCATATTACATGTTTCTTTGCAAGTTTTCGCTTTCGTTTCGAGTATCTGAACTCACCGTCTTGTCTCTCATGAATAAATAAACGTAGATATTTTTAATCAGTAATCAACGCGTATAAATGACCTAAAGTCACTAGAGTATATAAGTTAAATAGTATTAGATAGACGTTGAGATAATACCGTGATAGTGTATAATGATAGTGGTGACTGTGCAGAATGTTATCATTTTAGAGGGTAACTAAACAAGAATTTATTTACATTGACCTTTAAAAACTGCTATGTTGTAGTAAACATTGGATCATCTCAACAGTATTGTTTTCTACAATCGAAGACTTTTAAAAATATAAACTTTGCTCAAAGAAGTTTTCTTTAGTTGTTGATAGGAAGAGAGAAAGGCAAAACATTGATTTACACGAACTGCTCTATTCCATATACATATCTCTATTTGTAGTTATTAGATGTGTGATAGCCTCCTGCAAATTTCCAACACTGTTGTCTTTTACACGTTACAAGAGCGTCACACACAACTGCTTACATTTCAATTTAAAAACTAACTACCGAAACGTCGACGAATTAATACGTTTGCTATATCAACAACACACGATACTGATCAACTTATAAAACTCTTTGGGATTTCTCATCCGCACTTCACGATTTAACAATATGCGAAATCAGTGTTATTTTATCAAGATAGACCGAAGAGAAAATTCAAACCACGAAACTTTATCACATATACAACGAAATTTTAAAAAAAATGCAACCTGTCACTTGCGTAGAAAATATGAGTGAACTAACCCTGTCCTTATTTTATAGCTGTAATTTGAATTGTCACTGGCTAGCAAAAGAGTGACTGATATGACACCTTAATATCATATTACCCCGTTTTTATTTGTTGACAGCTATCAGGAATTTCATATTTCAGAATTTAAAAAAGGCGACGCAAGTATGTCCGTTTGGTCGATAGACACACTTCTATATGGCTCCCCCCCACACACAGCAAGATATATGGACTTTTTTCAATAGTTGTTTGACCAATCCAGTTAACTCTTGCAGTATAGGAAGTTAGCCGTTTTACTTAAACAGTTATTGTCTGTGTTCTAATATTTTTTTCCGAATAATTTGTTTTTATTACATTCCGATAATAAATAAAACAAAAGATGTATTTAGATTATATATGCGTTCTAAAAAGAAGCTCTATTATCCGACATCGTCGAAAACCGTTGGGCCATGATTCTTGCAACAGTATTAATGTAATATATATGTAAATATTACTCACCTCCTTTACTTTATAAACATAGTATATACTTTTTTTTTACTTTTAGTAAAAACATATATCCTTTGAATATATAGAGTCAGTGAAATCTAAAATATATGACATATATAACTTACATGGAACAATTACAATCTTTATAAGTTATTAATATGTACAGAGCAAGATGGCAATGTAAAATGGTACTCACCAGCACAGTGTTTATTACTTTGGATTTAAACCACGCATTTCATATAAGAAAGGCGTCTGAATACTTTCTACGTAAGAAGTGTCCGCCTCATCCCTAGAGGAAAATAAAAATACAAAGATCGAACGATATATTTCGAGCCAATCTGCCAAACAATTTTACACCGCTCAGACAGGGCAGCCTAGGCTGGCTTCGGCCAGGGCAATATATGCCAGTTTGCCGTATCCCTAAATATTTTAGGAAATAGATCCGTGAGCCAGCCAGTGCTGCAGTATCCCTATGTCATGAGCATGATACAGAACACCGAACATCTGGAGAGAGCCTGTAAACGAACTGATGTAAATAGGAATATATCATGAACAACCACTAAACGTAAGTCGAGGATAACTGATAGCAATTGCCACATAGATGTTAGACTTGATAATCGACGCGTTAGTTTGAACGTAAAAAGGGAAATAACACGAAATCAACAACAGCTGCAGACTGTTAGTCTAACATTGTTCTTTACAGTTAGAAGTGCTGATGCTCCAATGAAAGGGACAACTAATATGCTATGCATAGGTAACATTAGCTGATGAACTGGCATTGCTCTGTTGTAAATACATATATTATGTAGGTAAAAAACAACATCATTTGGTATATAATGTGAATATATGAAATAGTTCAGAGTTTTATTAATTCCTGTTAGTGTTTGCGAAAATATCCGTTTCTCTGACTTGCTAATAATGTGATTAACATAGCCGACAATGCGAGAAATGATTAAAGTGCGCGACATCAATGAAGTTTCGGTTCAATTGCAGATAACGGCACTCAAGTGAAACTCCTATAATATAAAAGGATTAAGAAAGCAGATAATTCGAAAAAAGATCAATGTGGTCTGTACAGAATCGAACCGGTGTCAATGAAGAACGGCTCTTGTTATCTGACGTCATCTCACGCTTATCAGACAACGATTTTTGGATCGAGACACTATCCAATTTGGATTCAAACGGCCGTCTATTATTCTGTGAAAATGTGTTTTCTTTTAGCTGTCATTGTAAACTATGATCCGTCTGAATTAGTGTTAAGCTTTTTTTTTTTTTTTTTTTACATTTTCACCCCAAACAAGGCACATTGCCACTTTGGTGTAGGGGGCTACTATCAGGGGAAACATCTACTGGGGTACTATGTAGGGATTAGGGCAGCGAGATGTTGGTTCACGTTGCACTTGAAGTTATGCATGTCAGTACAGTTGGGGAAGCAGTGACCCGGAATGGAATTCCAAAGTCTAGCAGTTCTGGGGAAGAAACCACTGGAGTAGAAGGATCTTTTACATCTAGGGATCTCTACAGTGTGGGGGTGGGATTTTGCAGCTTGTCGGGTCTATCGAGGGTGTTCACGTCGTGGGGGCACAAGTGCTTGCAGTTCTTCAGAGCATTCACCATTATAATACTTGTAGAACAGGCAGAGGGATGCAACGTTTCGACGATGGGACAGAGGCTGAAGTTTTGATGCCAGTTTAGGGCCTATCAGATTTGCGACTCTCTTTTGAACCCTGTCAAGGAGCGAGAGACTAGTAGCCGATGCACCGGCCCAAATATGACAGCAATACTCCATACATGGGCGAATAGTGACCTTATAGAGGTACAGGATACTTTCGGGTGTTAAAAGTTTTCTAGCACGGTAGAGAGAGCCCACCTTCCTTGCAGCGGCCCTGGCAATGCCCTCGATGTAACTGTTCCAACTCATGTTTCCAGTGAACGTTAGGCCAAGGAGCTTGAGAGACGTACTCTCAGATAAAGAGTCGTTGGCCATTGCTATAGGTGGTAGAGAAGGTTTCTTGTAATTATTGAATGAAACCAGTTTTGTCTTGGTGGCATTGAACGTGACCATCCATTTTTGTCCCCATTCCACTACATATTGGAGGTCATCCTCTAGTGTTTCTGCCATTACTTTAGATATATGTTCGTTTGTTTTCCTGTCGTGCCTGCTATAGAGTGTGGTGTCATCAGCATATATCCCCATCTCAGAGGCAATCTTGTCGGGGAGGTAATTTATGAATATCAGGAACAGCAGAGGTCCCAGGATAGATCCCTGGGGCACTCCCGCATTTATATCATATTGTTTAGATGTACGACCGTCGAGGACAACCTGGATTTTTCTCTTATCTAAGAAGGATTTAATTACGTTAAGTATTCTACCAGTGATACCGTAAGATCTAATCTTCCTGAGGAGACCCTCATGCCATACCCTGTCAAAAGCCTTAGATATATCTAGAGCTACCGCTCTTCCCTCTCCCGCTTTGTCCAGTGAATGGTATATGCGTTCAGAGATTACAGTGAGGATGTCTGCCGTGGAACGGGCTTGTCTAAATCCATATTGACGGTCGGTCAGAAGTTTAGCATCTGTAAGGTGCTGGACTAGAGCATGGTTAATTAAGGTCTCAAATATTTTGGCAAAAAGTGGGAGGAGGCTAATAGGGCGATAATTTAAAGGGTCAGTTCTTTCGCCAGAATTCTTGAATACTGGTACTACAGAAGCAGTTTTCCAACAGCTCGGAAAGCAAGATTCATTAAGGCATTTGTTGTAGAGGTTGGAGAGAACTGGAGCTACTTCGGCTGAGCACTTTTTTAATAGCACAGCTGGGATGAGGTCGGGTCCACATGCTTTGGAAGTGTCAAGGTTTTTTATGATAGCATGCACCTGAGCAGGGGTGATTTTCAGATCGTCTAGTGTGGCGTCTGTCCGCATAGGAAAGTCAGGTAGGGGGTGGTTGGAAGGGTCCAGTGTGGAGTTTGAGGCAAACCGACTGGCAAGCATGTTAGCCTTGTCGGTTGCTGAGGAGACAACCTCGTGATTGTTGGTTAGTGGGGGAATTGTTGATTGCCCATTATTTACTACACTGTTGTAGATTTTCCAGAAGTCACGAGCTCCTAGTTTTTGTGCTTCGATGCGTTTTTTCGTGGTTTCCGTAAATTCCCTCTTAGCTGTCGCTATTTCTTTCTTAACGTTATTTCTAGCTTCTATGTACTTCTGTCTGTTTGAACTGGACTTATGTCGATTAAACCTGCGGAATGCATGCTGCCTTTGAGCAATGGCAGTTGCGCAAGTCGAAGTAAACCATTGGGGAGAGTGGGACTTGCTATAGAATTTCCGCATGGGAACATGCGCTTCGATTGCAGTTTTGAACCATTCAGTGGTCTCGGTTGCACACTGTTCAGCAGGAAGAGAAAAAATATTTCCCCATGGGGCGTCTCTGATAAGATCTCTGATAGCTTCCCAGTCAGCCTTTTTATAATATCTGGTTGTTTTGAGCACTGGCTATTCAGTTTTGGGTCTAGAGTTTAGGGCGATTTCAACCATTATCACCGAATGATCAGCGTTCCCAAGTGGGCTGTCGGCTTTCGTTACACAATCATCAGGAACTGTGGTCAAAAACAGATCTAATAGTGATGCGTGTTGTTCTTCCTGATCAGGGAAGCGGGTTGGAAAAGTAACAATTTGCGCTAGGGAGTGAGATACAGAGAAGCTATGATTTGCGCTGCCTGCTGCATCTGTGTAAGTAGAGAATCCAAGCCAGTTTTTGTGATGGACATTAAAGTCGCCAAATACATGTACTTGGGCGCTAGTGTCGAAGGAGAGTGCTGTATCTATGCTGTCAGATACTTTGTTTATTATGGTGCAGTCTTGGGTCGAGGGAGAGCGGTAGAGAAAGTAAAAGTAGCTAATGTTGTGTTGCATGATTAGTCTAAAGCACATAAAGGCTTGATCATCCGTTTCTAGGTTTGTTTCTCTAGTCAAGGGAAGGGTATTACGAATGTAAACTCCAAGTCCGTGCATATGTCTGTCAGAGTCCTTACGGCAGAGTGGGAGATATCCAGGCATGTTAAAGTAGTTAGAGGGGATGGAGGAGTGTAGGTTAGTCTCACTTAGTGCTGAGATATCCGGGGTATTTGTTAGGAGAAATGCTTCAACATCAGCTAAATTAGTTCTAAGCCCACGGATATTTGTGAATGCAAGCCTCAAGGGAGGAGGCAAGTTGGATTTGTTTGACCCTAAGCCTGGTTTAAGCTTATTTTTAGATTGTACTGTCATCATGTTTTTTTTAACGAGTTTCAGTTGGGTTAGGGGAAGCCGAACAGGAGGTTATGCAGAATATCACACATGCATCACAAGTAGACCATCAGCTGACCCTCCATCAACTAAGACTGTGGCCTCAGGAAAGCCCACCGGGGATGAGTGCAGGGTCCCTTTCCATGCGCGCCATGGCACTGCAAACGTCCCGATATTATTCAACTGTTGATGGAGCAGCCGCTCTAAGCGCTACCAAAGAGTTAGGGCTCCTGTACTACCAGTCGGAAACAGCAGCCAGTAACTGTCAATCCGGTACCCTCAACCCATCGGAGGAAGGTCAACCCAATCTAATTGCTCAGGCATATGTGGTACTCAAGCATTCTCAAGTGCCCAGCTTTAGGGGTGGGGTGTGTCGGGAATGGGGAAAAGGCGTTCATTGCCCTAGACAAGAAACAAGATCTACCACTGGGTGTTTCTGTCGAATCACTGTGACAGTATCTCTGCGCCTGACTAATAGGCAAAGAAGGAGTATGGAAGCCGGGCGATAGGCAGGACCTATCTACTCCTTAAGCATTTTAGGTTTGCAAACCGGTAATTTGATTGAGTCACCAGCTCTAGGAAGGTTGTCATCCAAGACTGAAGAGGCCTCCCTCCTCTTTGGTTTGGTTTCAGAGTTTTCCTTCTCCTAGACGGATGATCTGGAAAGATCTACTGGGTCCGTCACCACTGAGAGGGTTTGCTCCGCGCCTGGGTTCTAATCCAGGTATTTCTGCGACTCCGCGTGGTTAGTTAATGTTATTGGGTTAGTTTGTAGAGGTTGTATCTGCTAAAATAGTTACACTCCTCAAAGTGGATTAGGGACATTGTTATTTCATTGTTACTGGATAAAGAGGTTGAGTAGAGCTCATGCAGTGTAAGCAACTATGATTGTAAGGAGGCTTGTTAGGAGATAATATGGTTTGAGGCTTTCTCTTTTGTATATATATATTTTTTATTTTTTCCTTCTATTTTTATTTATTTATTTATTTATTTTTTATTCATGTGAGCTTGGGTCTAGTATAATATTTGAGTGTGAGTAGGTGTTAAGAATTGAACTACGAGTTGTGCCCAAGCTATATTTTAGATGATAGCAGGGCATGAGATGCGAGTGCAAATATAGTACGGGTAAAAACAGTAAGTTTTGAGTCATGTGTAATTTGGTAAATAGATATATGGGCTGGTTTTAGTAGGTAACCTGGTTAAAAAAGGCATTACTATGCTTCCATTTCCATTGTTACTGGGAGAGGGTATAGGTAAAAATTCGTGCTGTGAAAGCAGCTAAATTTGCTACAGTATTGGATTTGGAAGAGACGAGTTAATGTATGGTTAGATATAGTTTTGTAAGTTTAGGAATGGATGATTAGATATGGTTTAGTAGGTTTAGTATAAGGATAAAGTGTTAGGGTATGATTTACTTATTATTAGAAATTCTGATTTGGTGCCCAAACCGAATATTTAGTAAGACTGAAAGATAAGATATGCTCAGTATAGATACAAGAGAACATTTGATATGGAGTACAGTTATACCTGATAGATATAGGTTATTGCATATGTTGTAAATATAGTTAAATATAGATGGATGGATAAGTAGTAATGTATACGAATGCATGGAATTTTGGACACTTTGAGTAAGTTGCCTTTAGACTACAACGAAGGAGAATGACTTCGCCTTTCTGTTAATATCCGGAAGTTTTTATTTCAATGAGTACCGGTTTAGTTTGTGTAATGATTATTGCAATACTATCTCTTAATAAAGAGATATTAATGGTTGCTGTTCATTATAGATTACTTTAAGTCAATGTATAGGACTATGGCTAGTAAGTATTTACTTAGAAGCTTGGTTATGGGTTAGGAGTTTTAATCAGGGGCATACCTAGGAAATTTTGGTTGTTAATGGGTATCGATTTTCGAGTCTGTTAGGGTCAAGGGCGGAGAGCAAGGACCTCTCTAAGTTACGTGAAATGGATTAGGTTTAGTGGCAACTTGAGAAATAGAGCAGTTTGATTTGTTAGTGGTCAGGAGAAAGAGAATTTAAGTAAAAAATAAAAAGGTTTGTCATGCAAAACAGACGATGCAGTCATCTTGGAGGTAAAGTATCTATAGGGGGTACTTAGTATACAACCAGCAGTATTTTTCAGTTTTGAGAGAAGTTTTAGGTGCAATAGTTTCATGGTTTGTTGTACAAGTCCGTAGTCTAGGTCAGGGACGAAGCACTTCTAATATTGCAACTGGGTGTATCTAATTTTAAAAGTAGTTGAATAGAGTATTATGAGGTGTTCTACTTAGCTTAGGGATAGAAAGGAAATTTAAGGTAATATTCAGAGTGATATAAGCAATTTCATGAGGATCAGATATATGATCACTGGATGTTATGCTGCTCAGAAGAATTCTTGTATCTATTCAGAAGGATGTCTTGGTGATATAAGGTCTGATACATTAAGAGTCTGAGGATACATGAGGTTGTGAGCTGATGAGGATTCAGTACAGGCGATTATATATAGTTAACAAAGGTGGTTTAGTTAGTACGCACGTATTGTACATATAAGTATACTGCTTCAGTTCTATCCTCTATTGTAAAGGAAACCCCGTCTGCATTTCGATTGGCAATTTTGTCAAAAGAGGAAATTTAAAACAGCTTATCTAATTTTTCGTATTTTGATGAAATGATGGATCAAGAGCAAAGGTGTCCGGAAAGGAAATGGCAGTGTACAAGTAAAGGGGGGGGAGGGTCACTGATATCTTATTAGCATTATTTTAATTGAGAAAATTAACATAAAAAAATCGCTGATGGCTGATTTATATTAAGTAACGTACTTAAATAAAGTTTTCATATCCTCTAAATAAATACGCATAATTTCTTTTTTTTTTCTTCTTTATTTTTTAACCGAGTTTATCTTTACTATAGCATTGACTTATTTAAGTGAGATGGGTTTTGTAAACTGCGAAATGGTCTATTTAAATGGTGAAAATTATCGGTTACAATATGCCTGGAAATGTAAAGAATATTTGCTTTAAATTTCATGCTAAACAGTTAAAGATTTTACTTATCTTTGGTTGACAATAACGTTAAATCATTAGAACGTGAAAAAAAGGAAATACATTCCGACGATTTTTATAAAACTATGCATCTCTTGGTAGACACATATTATTACAGAAATGGTTATTGCTACCATATCATAAAAAATAATGCCAACTGTGCAGTACTTCAATCAAGGCTTATGTCGTACGTAAGTCAACGAACGAGCTTTACGATCGATCGAAAATCAAATCTGTACAGAGAACCCTTCATTTATGAAAAATATTGACTTGCATGTTACTTTTTATTAGTACAAATGTCTTATCTCGATAATTGTCTGGAAAAAGAGAAAATAAGGTGAAATTAGGATAAAGTAACTAGAGGAATGTACTGCATCATTTTAATTATTCTGTATAATATTCTAATATTCGATGTAATTCTTACACCGTTTATGCCTATGTAATTTCACATATTTTAGGAGCATCAAGTCGACTTCTATAATATTTATTTCTACCTCAGGAATCTCTATGGAATGTTTGTGTGCTCTTAAGATTTACCTCAGACAGAGATTATTTATTATTATTATTATTATTATTATTATTATTATTATTATTATTATTATTATTATTGCAGACGACCGAGAAGTGTGAAGGAGCCAATCGACCGTACAACTAACAAGGTTGACTCAAAGGTTAAAAAAAAACATAACGGCAATAGCTAAGAAGAATGACAGATATTAATATTCGTTTAAAGACGATGGATATCGTGTTTTATTTACCAAGTACTGAAATGGTAAATTTGTAATTGGGATTCTATATTCAGATATAGTCAGAATGCGATGGGATCAGTAGCTGGAAACTATTACCTAAACGACAGTAGGCACTGGAACAGGGAGCTTAACGCAGGTGAACACTGGAACAGGTGGATGGACGTTAGTAGGCTCTGGAAAGTGGTAGCCATACGTCATAATGGCGCTGGGAAAGGTAACTGACCGTTAATGGGGTCTGAAACAGCTAGCTTAACGTCGGTGGGCAGGGAAGAGATAGTTGGACGTCAGTGAGATCTCAAAACGTGTAGCCAGATGTCAACAGCACTGGAACAGGCAGCCTGGCGTCAGCAGGCATTAAAAAGGCTAATTTGTAGTAGTATTTGTTGGAAGTTTGTTATAGCTAGCTTTTAAAAGAGCTGATGATTCGCAAATAGTAAGTCATTGTAGTAAGCCTTGAAATATAACTCTTAGAACTACAGGTGCTACTGAAACCCTTTGACTGATCGGTTTGAACGACTTGACTGGATGCCTCACAGTCGCAATTCGTGAGGTGTCCTGCTCCCTAACTGGATTGAAATAAATCTGCCTAGAAATCGCTCTATTCATGAGATAGTATTGAAGTAACAAAAATGCTGCCGCTAACAACACAAGTAACTAAAATTATTTTCCGAACAAACTTGCGATAATCAAAAGTATATCAAATATTTATTTACTGTGTTTGTATAAATTTAATTTCGAACTAAAACATCTACTGTTTTTGTTTAACTGTGAAAAGTTACATTTTATGTTTCTGTTATCTCGATTGTGATTAAAACAAAAAAGTAATTAGCACACATGCTCATTACGTGTCGGCTACGTGAATATTTCTTGCATCGAGCGTAATTATTGTTAACCAAAATGAATGGGCTGATTCGACACAACGCGAGGAAGTTCTCCCCTTCATAATTGATCATCATCAATTAGAAATATACGTATATCTTGTATGTTTTAAAAAGTAATTTTTGTTACTATACGGGTTTGCATGGTTAGAGGAGGGATGATTCTGGAGTTGACTGTGGCCTTTGTTGTGCTAGCTGCGATTGTGGGATTGTTGTGATAGCTTTGGCTTCAGGATGGATAGCGCGGATTATTTCTGCTGTGGTGTTTTTCTTTCGCCGATTGGCTTTGTCGATGGAGATAGCGTCTGTTCGATTTCCTCAAGTCGATAATGAGATGGTTTTTGGCCAGCATAGTCATTGTTTTCTAGAAGGAAGAGCATTGTCCGAGGCACCGCGACAGGTCTAAAGCAAGTACGTCTTATTCTTATTTTTTTATTGAGGATTAAACCATTAAGATTTAAAAGGATCCATAAAATTGAATTATTTAACACATTTATCCGTTGCGTCACGTGCACGTGCATATACAAACTGGGTGTAGATTTATAATAGTTTTTTTCTTCTCCTCCACTTTGTATTCGGTCACATGCTTTCAAATATCACTCAATCTGAATGATTTGTCCGGACAAGGAATCCCTCCCGGATTGCTACGATCCTTCAAGTCGATCGCACTTTCAGTATTCATCAGATCTCGACTCATCTTTTAGCGCGTGTCACGCTAAACGAGGGTGACAAACAGATTTGGTATGCGCAAGATTTTGCTTACAAGATTATGCAAATCTTTCATGTCTTTTACTCGAAGGCCATATCATGTTAATGAACGTGCAAATCCGAGCGCGTGACCTCGGGCAGATTAAGGATCGTTCCTTTGAGATCAAACACGAATTATATTGGTGAGTAAATTGGATTGGCACAATTCCCAGCTGAAACTAAGTGCCCTGGAACAGAAATATGCGCAAGAATATTGAAACAAGTTATTCCTATTGAGATTGTTTTTCTTTTTAAAATTTACTGACGTTCACCAAAAATATTGGTTGAATAATAGCTATTTGATTTGATTACAAAACAAATACAATTTAGCAAATCGCATCAATTTCATAAGATATTCGAAATATTATGAATCTCTATTATTAAAACGTCATAAGAATTTATTAAAAAAAAGACAATAACTTGTTAATCGAATTTCGATGTAATGTGGCGTTAAGGGTTTAAATTTACTTTTAAGTACGTTAATTATATCTAACCACACAGAGGAATTGTAAATAATTGAACAAGGATAAATGGATTACGAGATAGAGACAGGTTTTACTCTCTCTCTCTCTCCATTACACACAAGGCTACACACACACACACACACACACACACACATATATATCCATTCTCTTTCAGTATATATATATATATATATATATATATATATATATATATATTGAAAGAGAAAGACATATAGATATATTTAAAATCGGCTTTACATTTACATATTTTGGTAAGTAAATTATTACGAATTTCGAAAAAAAGGCGCATGTATTTTAATTTCATTTTTTTTTTCAATTGTACTAGAACGAAAGAATTCTTTTATTAATTATATGTAAATTTACCTTCGTCATGATGAATAAAATAACACCCACATTGAAGATAAAAAAATCCAAATATTATAGCAAGTAGTTATAAATCAATCAACATATATGAGAAAAATAACACAAACATACGCACATACCCAATACAATACACACACACACATATATACATATATACATACATACATATATATATATATATATATATATATATAGATAGATAGATAGATAGATAGATAAAATATGTACTAGATTTTGACAGTTGCATTGTAATAATGATTCAGTTGATGCATTCGGAAGCTTAAAGCTTTTGTAGATTGACACATTGAAGCCCTAGGAAAAAACTACGTAATGAAGGTGCGTCAGTAACAAAGATATGTAATTAAATGTTCGGCAAAAGTGCATTTAGAATTGTGTGGAAATAACAATTCTGAAGCACAAAACGCCGCTTGAGTTAAATGTACTGCACTCTGTTTCATAGATATTCATTTTTTTTAGTTACAAGAAAGAGGGCTTTACTTTTGAAACAATCTTTGTGTATATATATATTTATATATATATATATATATATATATATATATATATATATATATACATAAAAGACGTTGCCCAATCGTAAAAATACGCATACATATTATATTTGGATTGATGAAGATTTCGTAAGTATTATTATAGAGCCAATGCTATATTGATCATTATTAAATATATATTAACGGAGTTTAAAAACTTTAAAAATATGACCAGTATATTATCTGCTTGCATCCAAATCAGAACATATGAGGCTCTATCCTAAGTCGTTATTTATTTCTCAATCATGGAAAGTGTCTGAGCCCCAGATAGATGGATACGAAATCTAAAAGATTAAGCGACTTTCACCTCTAAATCTTATATATATATATATATATATATATATATATATATATATATATATATATATATATGTGTGTGTGTGTGTGCATTTTACCTGAAGTTCACCACTTATCAGGACCCAATGGCCAATCGGGGATAAGGGTTATAGTGTGTACAGTACTCAATGGGATAGTGTAGCAATAGTATTGGAGAATTGATAAGTTGTCATTACTTAGGGGGGCAGTTCATCAGGAATTTGTTTGTGTTGGACATGAAGACATCCAGGTTGAAGTCGGGAGGGAAACAGGCAAGTGGGACAGAGTTCCACAGGAGTGCAGTTCTAAGAAAGAAGCTTTGTTCGTGGAATCTACGTTTTGATTTAGGCACAGATAAGGAGTGAGGTAAATTATTGACGGTGATTTCAGCTAGTCGAGTGGTTTCTGAAAAGATTGGCGAGGGGGGATCAGATCATGGAGCTCAGACGAGCACTTGCAATGGAAATAACGATAAAACAATGACAGGCTCGCTACGTCTATTCTGTGGGAAAGTGGTTGCAGGGAAGAGAAAAGGGCTTCCCCCACCAAGCCACAAAGTCTATTTTGTACTCTGTCAAGACAGGATAGGCTATTTTTAAAAACTCCTGCCCAGATGTGGCAGCAGTACTCTAGCAGTGTCAGAAATTTCGTGAAAATAGTGAATAATTCCACCCCATCTTTCCAAGCTTATAACTCCTCGAAAAATGTAATTCAAGCCCTAATTTTTTTTTCAATTAAAGGAGTAAGGACCAAGGTTTTATTTAAAAAAAAACAAAACAAAACAATGTGTTTTTTTTTTTTTAAAAAGGTTTTAAACTTCGGACTTTACAGGTAAATTTCTAAAAAACTGATTTTTTTTTTGTTTTAAATTTGAATATATTATTTATTGACCTTTTCTCTTCAATTTGTGATATATAAACCTATTAAACATAAATTAATTATTTACTTTTTAATAGACATTTCAAAATGAGAGGCGTAAATTATTCGACCCCCTATCTTTCTAAGCTTATAACTCCTCGAAAAATGTAATTCAAGCCCTAATTTTTTTTCAATTAAAGGAGCAAGGACCAAGGTTTCATTAAAAAAAAAAAAAAAAGATAAAAAGAAAAAATGTGTTCTTATAAAATAAGGTTTTAAACTTCGGACTTTACAGGTAAATTTCTAAAAAACTGATTTTTTTTTTTGTTTTAAATTTGAATATATTATTTATTGACCTTTTCTCTTCAATTTGTGATATATAAACCTATTAAACATAAATTAATTATTTACTTTTTAATAGACATTTCAAAATGGGGGGGGCGTGAAAATGGGGGGGGGCGTGAAAATGGGGGGGCGTGAATTTAAAAAAAACGTTTGTCTAAAATATTATATTCGGTTTATTGGAAAGAACATAAAATTTCACATTGATCCTGAAAATATCGTAAAAATAGAATCAATAGAAAAATTTTGATAGATTTTTAAAATTTAAAAATTTAAAAATATTGAGTTTAAAAATTGAAAAATATTGAGTTCGGAAAATTCATTACTGTTTTAAAAAAAAAATAAAAATATTTTTATTACTTTTAAAACAACTGTAATAGTTTATTTTGGAAGTATAATCCATAAAGAAAATAAATAACCCACTTTTAACAGAGAAATTACGAGATTTTTATATTGTATTCGCAGTTTCGTGTTAGGGGTGTCAAAAATTCCTACAAAAATTCTGATACTGCTAGCAGTACTCCATCTTTGGACGTACTTGGCTCTTATATAGATAGAGAATTGCATCAGTAGTGAGAAATCTTCTGGAGCGGAAGAAGGATCCCACCATTCTCCCAGCGACCTTAGCCACAGACTTGATGTATGCGTTCCATTTAAGATCAGGAGTAAAGGTCAAACCCAGAAGCTTATCAAAACATGGGACCTTCCCTAGACGAGAGCCATCCATTTCAATTGATGCCAGATGGGGATCAGAGCGTTTATGATGTAGAGATAGGAGCTTGGTCTTAGATGCATTAAAGGTAACTAGCCACCTCTTTCCCCACTGTAAAACGCGCTCAAGATCAGAGGAGAGAGAATCAGAGAGAACATAATAATTTACGGCCTTTGATGTATTGCTATAGATGATCGTGTCATCAGCATAGAAGGATTTTAGTATGTGTTTTGGGAGATCATTGATATAGATCAAGAAGAGAGTTGGGCCCAGTATGGACCCCTGAGGGACACCAGCATTAATATTGTGGGCCTCCGATTTCTGCACATCAACCACTACTATTATGAGCCTATCAGAGATAAATGATTTAATAATCGAGAAAACATTTCCAGTTATACCGTAGCTGGAAATCTTATGTCAAACCTTATCGAAGGCCTTTGATATGTCGAGAGTAATTGTCCTAGAAATGAAGCCTTTGTCGAGAGATTCGCTAATTCTATGAGATATAACCGTTAGCACATCTGCTGTAGATCTGGCAGAACGGACACCATATTGCGTGTCGCTAAGAAGGTTATTTCTGCTGAGTTGGTTGATTACTTCTCTATAGATGTATATATATATATATATATATATATATATATATATATATTATATCTAATAGTTGCCATTAAAACAAGCTTGTGTTTAATAAATTAATAAGCACATTAAATATATAACATTGGAAAATCGGCTATATTATGAAAATAAATCTGTGCCGAAAAAAAAAAATTAAATATAATTTAGTCTTAAAAACGATCGTGCCCCAAATACATCATTTACGTTGAAATCCCCGAAGGAATACAGATTATGTTATAAATTTTTAATAACACATATATTTTAATCGCAATTTTGAAATAAATTATGACGTAACACATTCTATTTTGTGAAGCTTATACTGTAATCCTGGAATAGTTAGTACTCACGTTTCCAGAAAATCACTGGTTTATTACTTTTTAGTCTTATTTATTTCGCGTTCTCGTTCTGGTTGTTTTTTGTAAATCGCTTATATAATCGATTTTATTAATTGTTTGCATCTTAGACATAATTCGACGAGATTTTAAAATAATATAAACATAAGAATGCTAAGGATTAAGTCATGCTTTACAATATTTGTTTAATTAAAAGAGTGCTGCCTAAATTCACACTCGCAATACACACATACACACCCACGCATATATATATATATATGTATGCATACATTCTTACATATCATTTTATGCATATTTTCAGTATGCATTATAGTACTCAGTACCTAAGTATTAAGGACTTTATATATATATTTATATATATATATTTATATATATACATATATATATATATGTATATATATGCACACGCACACACATACGCATATATATATATATATATATATATATATATATATATATATATATAAATGTAACTATTGGTTCGTTCGGAATTAATTGTCTAAAAAAGCACTGGACGGATGGCTTCCACGTTTTGGTATAATATGTTTACTATATCCATGAGTGATTTTATATAGTTCTTTTTAATTATAACATTCTACTTAATTTTACTATGATAAATAGGTGGATTTCTTTGTACCGAGAGGCCATTTTTTTTATTTAGGGACAATTATTTATTACCGCTTCCTGTCACGTGACCAGTGTTACAATTTAGCGGTTTTCCTGCTAGATCTGGAGATTTCGTTTACAATCTAGCGGGAAATTCTAGAAAATCTGGAGGTATTTGGTACCCACACACCCGCATTAGATTATTAAAAAAATAAAGAAAAGCGGGGTGTGTATTACTGTACACATAGATTCGAAAAAGTTGTCAAAAAACAAACGTATAACAAATAAATGTTATCAAAGGCAAGGTAAGTTACTTTTCTGCCAAACTGGATATATTTTTTGTGTTTTTATTAAATGTAACATATGTATTCAGCTCGAAAAACATACAGTGTTTACCGATGTATTCGAAAATTCAAGATGGCGTCTCACACCCTCTTTAACACCGTAAGTATGGAAAAAGGTGCTATAAATAAAAAAAACTATACAAAATACTATTAAAAACCCGCCGAATATATGTCAACCTATGTCACAGTAACATGTATTGAGCGAGTTTTTAACAGTATTTTATCCGGTTTTTTATTTATAACATCTTTTCCCACACTTACTGTGTTAAATAGAGAATAAGACGCCATCTTGAATGTTTCAATACATCGGTAAACACTGTATGGTTTTCGAGCTGTATAAACATGTTACATTGAATAAAAATACGAAAAATATATCCAGTTTGGTAGAAAAGTAACTTATCTTGCCTTTGATAACATTTATTTGTTATATATTTGTTTTTTGACAACTTTTTCGAATCTATGTGTACAGTAATACAAACCCCACCGACCACTCTAATTTGTTTGGGGGGGATGTGATGTTGGGGCGCGCGCGCCAGCATCACCCCCCCCCCGCTCGCGCCCCCAATGTACAAAGTAAAATCTTCGGAAAATGTTAAATGGTGTTCTAATTGGTAAATGTCGGTACGTTACTTACGGAAAATTTGAAAATTTGATGTTCCAGGTAAAAAAAAAAACAAAAGAAAACAGATAAATTACCCCCCCCCCACTGCAACTTGGTGTGCTTTCCTTTTCTTATTTTATTTCTTTTTCAGCTAATTTTAAGTTTTCCACCCAAAAAGCGCTATAATGTATTTTCAAAATTAGTAAATTCTATGTCCTGGAAAAAAAAAATCCCCTCCCCCAACGTAGTTTGCTTGGTGAAGCTGTCGTTTATGCTACAGCGTGCATGCGCGTAGCATAAACGGAAGCTGCAAAATGGTGGAAAGAAGTTGGTGGGTTCAGGGTTAAATACCATGCAAACGGTAAATTTGCCCCAAGTTTGACTATCAGATTCGTTGTCAGCGACCTCAATTACCTATAAAAAAACAAATTAGAGTGGTCGGTGTTCTGTAGTAGCGTATCTGGATATTTACCTTTTTTTTTTCTTGCTTAAAAAATAGCATTAATACAGTAAGTTAGGTAAACTGACCTTTTCGTTTAAAGGTGGAATTATTTCCCTTTCGTTATTAACTTTAAAAAAAAAATATATATATTTTTTAATAAATGTTTGGTGGGGTTTGTATTACTGTACACATAGATTCGAAAAAGTTGTCCAAAAAGAAATATATAACAAATAAACGTTATCAAAGGCAAGATAAGTTACTTTTCTACCAAACTGGATATATTTTTCGTGTTTTTATTCAATGTAACATGTTTATTCAGCTCGAAAACCATACAGTGTTTACCGATGTATTGAAACATTCAAGATGGCGTCTTATTCTCTCTTTAACACGGTAAGTGTGGGAAAAGATGTTCTAAATAAAAAACCGGATAAAACACTGTTAAAAACTCGCACAATATATGTTACCGTGACATAGGTTGACATATATTCGGCGGGTTTTTAAAAGTATTTTGTATAGTTTTTTTATTCATAACACCTTTTTCCATACTTACGGTGTTAAAGAGGGTGTGAGACGCTATCTTGAATTTTCGAATACATCGGTAAACACTGTATGTTTTTCGAGCTGAATACATATGTTACATTTAATAAAAACACAAAAAATATATCCAGTTTGGCAGAAAAGTATCTTGCCTTTGATAACATTTATTTGTTATATATTTGTTTTGGACAACTTTTTCGAATCTATGTGTACAGTAATACCAACACCCATTTTGTGTTTTATATATATAAAGTACAATTGTTGAATGTTACTGTTTTGATCACATTCGTTTGGGGGGGCACAATTAAAAAATTAAGAAGGATAAAAATGAAGCGAAATTTAAGTTTTCGTTCCATTTTTACAACAACCATAAAACAGTGCATACTCAGCAAGTTTTATCGTAATTTATAAGCATATTGAAACACTAAATCAACATTTTATTTATTTTTTTGCATAATTAATGATGGAAGTATTTTTCTGTTTATTTTCTTAACATCTGTTAAAAAAATAATTTGTACATTCTCTTGAAAAAAAGAATCAAACTTTTCTCTACTTTCACATGTGTTCCATTTTAACAAACTGAGTCACAGCAACGCGTGGCCGGGTACAGCTCGTATATATATATATATATATATATATATATATATATATATATATATATATATATATATATATATACCACTCATTTATAAGGGAATTATGATTATCACATAATATTAACACGTTATTTATAACAGTCCTTTAATTTTTGAAGTTCAATATGATTACAGAGCAGATACAAACAAATAACACTGTTTATATTCCAAATTTAAAGATGGTAACCGTATTACGGTTAGTTCTTTTAGTACGTTGAAATGCCCAATTCTTTACAGCAGTTGTGTCGTAGCGCAGAATCAGTAAAGTAATTAATGTGTCAGTTTTTTAAATTTATTCTGCCCTTAAGCTATCAGAAGAAAAATAACTTCTCGGCTGCAAATGATCATAAAGTAATATGGGCATCATTACAAAATGTTAACATTGAAAGAGAAGTTGCAATTATTTATTAAAATTTTATAGGTAATCTTAAATTCCTGATTTGGGAGACACCATCATTTATTCACAAATTAACGTTTTTATATATTATATTCGTATAGATATACATTAATATACTGATATTTATGTTATTATTTTCTCAATTATATATTTTATAAATATATACTCATACATGCATATATATATATATATATATATATATCTTCTACAACATAAAGCTGAACGCCCGTGTGTGTGTGTGTGCGTGCGTGTGTGTGGTCTTTTCAGGAATAGGCTCCTATACAATTCACTATTTAAAAAAAACTGATTACATATATGGATAGAAGATGTATCGAGGATTAGGAATGTGTATGTTTGATCTAGCAGAACGGTGATTCATAAAAATTGTGGGGTCTTCGTTCGCGCCTGTCACCCAAATTATGGAAATAAAAAATGAAAAAAAAAACGTTTACAAGGGTTTTTGTTATAGATGTACGTAAGCATACTTTGATAAGTATGTTTCAACTTAAATAGGGATGGTATAATAAAATTGTGGGATCTTCGTTCGCGCCTGTACTCCAAGGAAATATGGGACAAACTTTAACAAAGACTTATCATATTAATTTGCGTAAGTATACTTTGATAATTATGTTTCAGTTTGAAGAAATATGGTATAAAAAAATTATAGGGTGTTCGTTCGCGCCCGACCTCCATAGAATGTAAATATGTCACAAAGTTTAACAAGATTTTGTTTAAAAGGGGTTAGGGTCCACAATAACAGCTTAACTGTAATCTTAATTCACGTTAGCTTTTATCTATTTTTTGGAGTTGAATAATATTGTGTCGAATAACTTCACCTTATAAATTCACGTTCTTATTAAAGTGAAAGCCCCCCCAAGATATAGTCGGAACTTTATACAATTCTCGACACCAATTTTTGCATACCTCTGTTTTTTCCTTCTCCACTTGCACGTGGTACTCTTTCAAAAATAGATAAATAGATAAATAATAAAAAATAATAACGTTACTTATTATCGTGTGAAAAGAAGGAAACATCCTGCTTACGTTATTACGTGTCTTTTTAAAAACATTTATATAACATTTTTATTTTTATTTATATATCTGTTTAAGCTTTGTTGTCAGTGTACTAGAAGGAATTCAGTTGCTTATAACCCGTTCTACGTGTTCTTTACATTACAATAGTACAACCGTGAATCTGACGGCGCAATACTACACCGTTCAATACTGTAAAACTGAAACGAAGCTGCTCGGCTTGAAAAGGGGGCCATTTTCTTCTTATTCATATTTATATCGATTATTTGCTTTAAGAAGCTAAAGTAATTACCTGTTTACGTTTTTAATATCACATTTTGCTGTTTTGGATTATTTTACTAAAGTAAGTAAAGCTTCATTATTTTTCAAAACTCTTTTACTTTCTTTGTTTTTCGATATTTCGTCGATATTATTTAGTAAGAGTGTTTAGCAGAAAAGCCAACAAACGACTACCCGAAAAAATAAATATACAATTGTCAATAAAAGTTCAGTTCATGTTTTCTTTTGTTTTGAAATAGTTTTTAATGCTCTTTACTTGAAATAATTTCAGCGAATCGAAATTAAAACGAAATTTCAGGCGATAACTACTTAAATGAATTTTTATATAAACTACACATGCCATAATCGAATACTCCTCAAGCACAAAATAACGGAAAACATTAAAATATGTTTATAAATATTCCTTACGTTGACGGAACTGTCTTAAATTGTTATAACAAAATGCTCAGATGCCACCCCATTTAAATTGAAAACGGGGCTCTCCATTTCAAAGTCACTGCGATTTTGTTTTTTTTTAAAACCGGTTCGTGAATTAAAAAAAAAAATACAAATTACTTAAAATGCAAACCAATAAACTTTTCTACCATAAAAATAACTTTTATTGACTATAGTAACATTTATTTCTTGTATATTTATATATATATATATATATATATATATATATATATATATATATATATATATAACATATTCTCTTTGTAAGGAAACATCATTTTGTTGGTCACTCTTGGCTACGAATGGAAACAAAGTTGATATAAAAATATATTTTCGCGAAAATTATCTTTACTTTCATCATATTTTGCTTAGGGTAAAATTTCTGAGTTTAAAACCTTCTCCTTTTCATAACCTATCATACTTTCATCAGTCACAGTCCATTTTCTGTAGACTGTTTTTAACTCAGTTAACGACGGGTACTTCTACTAGTATATATATATATATATATATATATATATATATATATATATATATATATATATATATATTAAATTGTAATTCAATAAATTTCAAAAATTTTTCTACAAATCCTCCTGCAACAGGACTTTTGATAAAAGTATTATTTTCACTTTGACTTTCCATGTCTCACTGACTTTAGAAAATAGGGTGCATATCTTAATAATTATTTGCTAATATTTTCTCTCTTCTGATGAGATGGGAGACATCGAAACCCTATAGGTTAAGGAGGTAAATTTTCTAAAGCATTCTTTGTCTTGCTTAGAATAATAAAAATTATTTGATATGAAACTCAACCATTTCATTTCATTTCAATGAGAGTTTTTTGAAATTCATTGAATTACAATTTAATTTATTTGCTCTATCTTGAATATCGAGCAATTCTTGTTTAGATGGGATAACTTATAGAATATTACTGCCAGCAATATTTTGTAAACCTACAATCTCACGTTTCCGTAGCAACTGATTGTTAAATAAAAACTATTCTGAAGTATATATATATATATATATATATATATATATATATATATATATATATATATATATATATATATATATATATATGTATATATATATACACTGGCAGGCTGCCATGGGCTTAAATATTTTAATTAATTTATCCAGATTTTGTACTAATAATTTAAACAGATTCTCTTTTGATTATGATATTGAATCTATTACATAATAGTAGCTTCCCCACTTGACCCGGTCGTTCAATATGGTAAAATATGATATTGTAATTCATAAATATTTAGTAATAATTACGGTTTACAAATTACTTTTTAAAATTTTTACTCCTGAACAACTATTTTTATGGACTAGAAACAAAATCAAATTTGTTCCATCGGTCCAAACGTCTTTTGTATCAAGTTTTATATTTTTAGTCTAAACAATTATTTCCCTAGAGATCGTTCCGCATATATACAGATAAGATCACTTATACACACACCCGCACACACACACACACACACACACACACACACACACACACACACACACACACACACATATATATATATTTGTGTGTGTGTTTGCTATAATTTTTTTCTATTCTAAATGCGATACAATTATGCACAACGTAGAAACCATGCATAAATAGAACTTTGCGTAATATTCAAATGAAACCACTCTTCAAATAGCAATAAAGATTATCAATTTAAGATCATTCATCAAAAAATATGCAGATTAGTTTACCTTTCTGAAATCAATTACACATACATGACATAAATAGTTTATTTAATAACAATGGAATAACTTCAATTTACATGTGTATATATATATGTGTATATATATATATACACACATATATATATATATATAAATTTATGTGTATAATATATATTTATATGTATACACACACAAACACACATCTATATATATATATATATATATATATTGATATGTATATATAACCTTATTTTATATTTATATGTATATACACACATACACACAGACGTACACCCCCGCACACACACACACACACACATATATATATATATATATATATATATATATATATATATATATATATATATATATATATATAGCCTTATTTGTATATAAACGTATATGTCGAGGGGTGACATAAATAGTTCATTTAATAATAATGGAATAACTTCAATTTACATGGATATATATATAAATTTATGTGTATGATATATATTTATATGTATACACGTACACACACACACACACACATATATATATATATATATAACCTTATTTGTATATAAACGTATGTGTCGAGGGGTGTAATAGTAATCGATATCTCGCTTGCACATGTGAGAGCTAATACACAAATTATTTTAAACACTATTTGTTACATATTTTAGACGTGCCATGGTTTCGTTAGGAAATGTAGACGTTTTTAAGGTCATTAAACTCCAATCTACTCATCTGATATTCATAAGAATGTGAAGAATTAAAACCGAATACAACGGTATACTCCCTCTAAAACAGCTTGAGTACTCCCTTGGAGGATGCATCGTTTCACTGAATGTGAACTGTAAATTATTATGGGTTGATTGTAAATGATAATCGTTTATACATAATTGATGATAAATGTCTTTTGCAATCCTGTTTCAATGGTAGTTGTTACAAATCACAGAATGTAATCCAAGAAGAGTGTTTCGCTATTCGTATCTTTTTTTCTCTTCTCAACTAGCTATTTCATATATGAATTTATTGACTCGCTAAATATCTAAGAAATGACGTTACATGACATTGTACAAGGCAGAGAATTTTGAAATGCAACGCCAAGAGAACACTATGAAGACGATTTTTCAATAGTCACTGATGAAATGGAAACGTTACAAAACATATATTAAATGATAGTATAATCACGGCAATAATTTGTTTTAAATTAATAATATCTAATTGTAAAATCGTGAACAAATAACTAGTTGCAGTGAAAAAAAAAACGTGTTAGGGAAAAATCCAGTACCAACTTTTCATCGGTAATTATGATTTTCCTTCAACAAATTTTTACAACAGACGTAATAATAGCTACGAGTCTTATAAATTTTAAACCAAATTAGAGTAAAATGCTCATAATATACTGCTTTATTGATATGTATTAGATGATGATGCTCCCATTAATTCCCGGTTAATGTCGCGCACTTTCTTGTTGCGTCCTTTCCTATCTTACTCGTCTGTCTCTTTCTTTATTTCTCTCTCTCTCTCTTTATATATATATATATATATATATATATATATATATATATATATATATGTGTGTGTGTGTGTGTGTGTGTTTGTGTGTGTGTGCAGATATGCTATAAAATGAATAGAACATCGTCATTGTTAAATAAGTTTTATTCATTCCACATGACGTTAATGTATTTTATAGCCTTTCCAAAAGCAATCGGGAAAAGATTACTTAAGATCGAAGTTTGCATGAGAAATACAATGAATTGGCATGAAAAAGAAACAGAAGAATAGTAATAGTAGAAAGATAAAGTTGACAATATCAGTGGCATTGTTTTTTGATTACCTATCAAATTCTATCACCAATTAAAATAAGTTTGATTTCGACTCTTTATGATTGAATAAATACTATGCAGAAATGTGACTAAGATCACATGACACAGTTGGAAATCACCTTTGTATTTTACTGGCGATGGTATTACTCAATATATACGGAGATAAATATATGCTTTATTCCTAGGAAACGGTGACCCCCACCAGTATTTAGCTGTCGATGGAGAAAACTCGAACACCTAATAATTTTCTTCTATGCCTCGGGTTGTGTGTGTTTAATAATACATCGAATGAGTCTAACCATCTTAAGGTTTTTCTTGTAGAAATGGAAAGGTACATCAAATTCTGCAACGCGTACCTACTTTGAATGTATTTTTATATTATTAAATGTTGTAGTATTTTTTAATCTTTGCATATATTTGCACACTATTTAATAAAGGTCGTAAACAAAACATACATTATAATAAAGATGTATTACGTGTTAATTCAAGTTAAAAAAAAACGAATGATTTATTTCAAAACCTTACAATTTTTGCATAGCTTTGAATCGTCTTCACACATATTTAGTGAAAACATGTACAAATAAATAGTAATATATAATAAGTAGAAGAACCGTACATATAGAGGTACTTGTTTAGTTTAATCAATATATTAAAAAATGAAAACATTGAAAAAATATATCGTACTCACTCGTTATGGAATTTAGTTCTCATAACAAAATTCACTTTATTTGACCAAATAGTAGTAGTTTTCTTTACTGTAAAAACGCAAGTGTTATCACAGTGATCAAAAGCAGCCTTGTTTGGATTTTTAGACGACAAGGAAGGGAAGAGAATGTCTTGTAACACGTCGCTATTTCATTTTCCGACAACCCTCGCGTATGAGAACAACTGAGTTATCTCCCCGTAGCGCACTCCCTCTCATTTTCTTTATGTGTAAAATACAAACAAAGCTGCTTCCGCTTGCTGCCATAACACATTGTTTTTCCGCTATAAAATAAAACTACTTGACTAAATTAGTGCATTTTTTATGAGCACGTAATTCTATAAAATGTACATATAATATCATTTCTTTTTTCAATATTTCCTTTTTAATGTCTTGATTAAATTTAGCAAGTACTGATCTAGAAAACAAAATTGGTTTTAAGCCACTAAAATTCATACAAAATTCTCTACACAAACTCATAAATTGGGAGATAAAGTACTTAGTGACATTACTTTGTACAATTACACTCCATTGTAGGTTGAAGTTTCAATTACCCAAAATACAATTGCAAATCACTTAGGACTTCAACCACTCTTCAAATTCAACTCTTTACATTATACGCAGAATGATTTAAGAAAACTACAACATTTTACCATATTTCATTTTATTTCAGTTCATTATTTACTTGATTTTAGCTCAATATCTCATCATAACAATCCCTGCATATAACATTTAAACGGAAATTTGTTAAAAATATTTGATTCATACATTCCTCCCAACGACAACTCTGGTAATTAACATTTTTTTTTTATTTAAATACAAATTTATTTGTTTATTTAATAATGACCGTAAAGAGAAATAAGCATATAAACAATCAATTATCTTTATAAATGATAAGTTTTTTTGTAATGATGGGTGTCTTTATTCAACTTACAATTTAGTTGTGAAAAATTGACTCAGTCTACGTAACCCTAAGAATGAGCCTCTCATTTAAAAATCGAAAGTTTGTTTTACACACAATCGTAACAAACATGAATATTTACAACAATAAAAGAGGCCGTTAACAGTAGGACAAGGGGAACAATAGCAAGACTACTCTGAAATTCGTTTTGTATATATCGATACATATGAGATGAGGATGGTTCGACTTAATTCTCTGGTAATATCACTCATCGTTTTCTTTTCTTTCGTTCTATTTCACTCCGTCTCTTTCTATCTATATATTTACAGTGAAACCAATAGTATCGAATATGCGTTATTGTCTTTAATAACTTTAGTTTGTATTCGCCATATTACTTGATATTTGCTAATTAATATTTGTTTTACTTGTATGTGATAGAGACATTAAAAACTCATGGTGGTATCTAATATTTATCAAGTTCTCAAGTAACTCTATGAAAAATGATTGGATACGTGACTCTTTTTTCTAAATTCCCAATCTAAACTTTATATATTAAAATACTCTAAATATTACAATTTTTAGACATAATTGGAATGTTATCTCTGATCAATTGGAAAAGCGCACCCTTATTTACAAGATAGTTCTACTTTGACTATTTTATGTGCATTCTCCACTGCTAGTATTGAAACTAGCAAACACTGAAGAATTATCTAGAGATATGCGAGATATAATCAATTAACGTCAAAAGAGGGAAAGAAGTTTTCCGTAAAATTAGCAAAAAAATATTAATCAAGCCTTAAATACAGTACGAAATATCATCAAAAAATATAAGAAGTTCAACGAGGGTTCAGCAAACGTTCCAAAAAATTGAATACGAAAACTAAATGAAATACTTCAAAGTCAACCAGAAGAAATGCGATAAAAAAACATTATTTACTCGTTCGGAAATTAAAACTAATATTAAGAAGTCTGGAATCAATGTAAGTTAATATACCATTAACCGTTCAGACATATATTCAAGAAAAAAACATGCTTTTGTTACAAAAAAAAAAAAACATGTCTAAGCACGATTAAAGTTTTTCAAAACTCATGAACAGAAATGTATAGAGTTTTGTGAAAAGTTATTCTGATCGAATTAAACAAAAATTTGAACTATTCGGAATAAACACAGCAACAAGGTTTTGGCAAAAAAGGTCACTGCTTTCAACAAGAACAATACAATCCCAATGGTTACATTTGGAGGCGGTTTCTATATAATACAAGGATACTGCTCATCCAAGGGCGCTGGTGAGTTATGCGTTATCCTTGGTAGCATGAATGTAACAACGAGAGAAAAAACCTTAAGGTATCTAAAACTTCTTTAAGATATGATCAGAATTTCGTACATACAGTAAATCATACTAAATAATTATTTCAAAATAATAGGATTAATACTCTAAACCGGTAAAGCCAGTCCCTTCAATCGAATTGAGAATTTGTGGAATACGTTGAAGGTTAAAGTCTATAAGCAGGATACACAAAATATAAACAATAAAATGTATTATGCAAAGCAAAATGGGAATTAAGTAACGCTGGATTAATGTGAAACAAGTTGGTCAACTACGATTAGAAAGCGACCAGAAACAATTGTTAAAATTTTCTAAAAATCTTTTGTACCATAAGTTTTTGATTTTCGTTCCACATATAACTAAAAAAAATATACGAGATATTAGTTACAGAACAGCATACAAAATAGCGAATATAAACTAGTTATAACAGAAAAAAACATGTTTTCAATGCTTATGAATGTCACTTTGTGCATACGTATATATACATACACACATATATGTGTGTGTATGTATATATATAAATGTGCGTGTAATAGTATATATATATACGTGTGCGTGTATATATTTATATATGTGTATGCATATGAGTATGGCTGTATGTGTGAGTATGTGAGTGTAGATGTTATTTAAAATGAATAAAACATCGCCTATGTTGAAATCAATACACACTACGCATAATCCCTTAAGCGAACTACAACATTCTCCCATTTTTTATTTATTATTTACTCACTGTTTTTTTCAGCTGAATATGAAATATTTGATTCATAAGTTACTTTAAAAGAGAGGAATATTAATTAACATTTTAAAAAATTTAATCGAAATTTATTTATTTATTTAAGAAAATCTCGTAATGATATCATTTATTTATTTTAAAACGCCGAAAAGAAAATAATGTATAACGAAAATCAATTATCCTTATCAATATTAAACCTAGGAAAAAATCAATTATCCTTAGGAACATTTAACTACACATTATAAACTTTTTCTGTACGGGATTAATGCCATCATAAAAAATTAATCACAATAAGAAAATGTAGTTAATAGCAGAGTAAAAAGGATAAAGGAATGAGGGCGAAAAAAAACAGCCAGCTTCTCAACTCCCCTACTCTCAGCCTTCATTTGGTTTTTTTCTCATGACGAACCTTATAGTGAGATATGGTGATTTAATTGATAAATTTTTGTAGGTATGTTATCGATTTTTTAAAGTAAAACATGTTAAGTCAGCAGTGCTGATATTGGGGAAAGTATTGCATGAATATATACGCAGAATAGAACAATATAATTCCGATGAATTACACTAAAAATTGACATGTCATGATCTATTTAAAATTATTATGCAAATTACGCATGTTAATAATTCTCTTTTGTATCGTTCGACTGTATATATCAGGGAGGTGCCAAAATAATGTCGTCTTTTATAAGTTCAAATATATATATATATCTATATATAAATATATATAAATATATACATATATAAATGTGTGTATGTGTGTGTTCACGCGTGTGTGTATGTATAAACGACCTTATTTTTGCACCAACCCAATATTAATATATACAGTATTTCATTATGTCTAGTAATCGGTGACTATTTTTATACAATTTTTTGTTTGATTCGTTCACGTTTTAACTTGATCAGCCATGTTTTTTCATTCTGAATTACAGCATAATTTACGAATAATTATCCTTTTAGGTATATGTCATATTGACTTAGCTTAGAACACCTTTTCAGCAATCAGTTGGGTATCTAATTAGGGGACATTTCTGCCTTAAAATATGTGTATTTTTGGAAGTTGTATTATTATATAATTAACTGATAAGAAGTTGGGTGGTTATAAAAACAAACGCTGAAACATTCCGTTTAGGCTAACAAAATATCAAACTGAACCATACATCGTCTTACTTGGATATTCAAATAACATAAATAAATAAAGACATCTTGCATTTTGATTTCCTAATAGAAATGCTGACATTGTGTTTACTAGTTTTCAATTCTGATGGTAACTAAATACATAGATGTATTTGTTAAATAGTGTGGTCCTCACAAAAAGTGAAACCCAATATATATATGGTGAGATCCCCGGGATACGCTGGCTGTAAGATACGTTTTTTTCTAGTTAAAATGTGGAATACAATGTTTTTATCCGGTCACTTCTTACAGTATTTACCACTGCTTACGGTGATATTTATAATATTATTTGATTATATACATGTGTATTATATACTATACTGTATTTTGTTAATTTTTTAATGTATTTGTTACGTTTCCTGGGGTTCTACTGTATAGCTGAGTTATTATTATATAAACTTCATGATATATGGCAAAATAAAGGAGAACTGCTACAGCAAATACGTTGGTTTTCATAGAAACCAATCACTGTAATTTAATAAAATCACATTTTGCCAACAAGTAAAACCGTGAGTACACACATATGAAAGTTTCACGTATAAACTATTTACATAATTAATTTTTACAAGGAGGTGACCGGTTATAAAGGTATAAAGGTCGCTCGACGATTATGATTGCTAAGTGTCGCCATGATTATGATAAACTATTTTGAGGATCTTAAATGGCGGAATTTGGGTAGAGTTTGATTATTAAAGAAGATGCCTAAACAAAAACTTATTTACATAAAATTTAAACACGCCAATGTAATAGTAAGCTGGAAAGCAGTGCGACGGTATTACGTTTTACATACGAACAGTTCTAGAAAAATAACTTGGAAGTTTCGTTATATTTGAAACAGATAGAGAACTGAAACGGGGGAGCGAAACTTTTTGGAAGGATAGAATAATCCAAACATTTTTCCAGCATCTTTGGCAAGATCAGGAGTAAAGTTCAGCCCTTAAACTTTGTCAAAGCACGGTGCTTTATTTTTACATGGCAACTACTCATTTTCCATAATACGTATTTGTTGTATATATATACTCTTATAATTTTTTTTCGTATGTATTGTATATCTGTATTTTTTTACATGGGGGTCACCACCTATCAAGGCCCGAAGGCCACTCAGGGATAAGGGTTATTGCGTGTACAGTAATCAATGAGATAGATTTGTAGTAATCATTAGTATTGGCGGTTTTGATAGACTGTCTTACTTACGGTTTGTCAGGAGTTTGTTTATGTTGGACTTGAAGAGGTCCAAGTTGTAGTAAGGTGGGAAACAGGCAAGCGGTAGAGAGTTCCACTGGCGTGCAGTTCTAAGAAAGAAGCTTTGCTCATGGAATCTACGTTTGGATTTAGGTACAGATAAAGAGTGGGGAAAATTATTGACATTAGTTTCAGCCAGACGGGTGTTTCTCGTGAAAGATTGGCGAGGGAGGACGAGGAATTGGAGCTCAGACGAGCACCTGCCATGGAAAAAACGATAAAACAAAGACAGGCTCGCAACGTCTCTTCTGTGGGAGAGAGGTTGCAGGGAAGAGAAAAGGGCATCCCCCACTAAACCACGAAATGTATTTTGTACTCTGTCAAGGCAGGATAGACTGTTTTTAGCAGCTCTTGCCCAGATGTGGCAGCAGTACCCCATCCTGGGACGTACTTGGCTTTTATACAGATAAAGAATTGCATCAGTAGTGAGATATCTTCTGGAGCGGTAGAAGGATCCCACCATTTTCCCAGCACCCTGGCAACAGATTTGATGTACGTGTTCCATTTCAGATCAGGAGTAAAGGTCAAACCCAGAAGCTTGTCAAAACATGGAGCCTCCCCAAGACGAGAGCCATCCATTTCAGTTGATGCCATATGGGTATCAGAGCGTTGATGATAGAAGCTTGGTTTTGGATGCATTAAAAGTGGCCAGCCACCTCTTCCCCCATTGTACCACGCGCTCAAGATCAGAGGAGAGAGAATTAGAGAGAACATCATCATTTACGGCATTTGATGTGTTGCCATAGAAATGATTAAAAATAACCTGTGTTGCCATAGAAATGGTTAAAAATAACCAGTGTTGCCATAGAAATGGTTAAAAATAACCAGACTTTTTCAATTTGAGGAAAGTTCAATTATACCATATTTATTATGGGGGGTCAAAAATTCTGGCATTAGATAGATAATTCAATGTTGAATTTAAAAGTAATTAATAAAAATACAACTCTCACCAAGCCCCCCCTTCCACCGCCACACTGTACTCTTATAAATGTTTTTTCGTATGTATTTTATATCTATACTCTTATAATTTTTTTTTCGTATGTATTGTTTATCTATACTTTATAAATTTGTTTTTTTCGTATGTATTATATATATATATATATATATATATATATATATATATATACTCTTATAAATTTGTTTTGTTTTACGTATTTTATATCTATATTCTTATAAATTTGTTTTGTTTTTGGTATGTATTTTATATCTATATTCTTATAAATTTGTTTTTGTATGTATTTTATATCTATATTTTATAAATTGTTTTTGGTATGCATTTTATATCTATATTCTTATAAATTGTTTTTGGTATGTATTTTATATCTATATTCTTATACATTTGTTTTGTTTTTGGTATGTATTTTATATCTATATTCTTATAAATTGTTTTTTTATGTATTTTATATCTATATTCTTATACATTTGTTTTGTTTTTGGTATGTATTTTATATCTATATTCTTATAAATTTGTTTTTGTATGTATTTTATATCTATATTCTTATAAATTTGTTTTTTTATGTATTTTATATCTATATTCTAATAAATTTGTTTTTTTTCGTATGTATTGTATATCTATACTCCTATAAATTTGTATTCATATAAAAACTTTTTTTTCTGTTGATTTAAAAAGAAAATAACAACTTTCTTATATGGAACTGCATTCATCTGCAAAACGTCTAACTTATTTGCATATTCTTTTAAACATGCATTTTAAGTAATTTTCTATTAGTTTTTTTCAATTTACTATGGGATGATCATCTTTAGTTAACTATTACGTGTAATTATATTCATGATAATATTCTATATGGTTTATATTTGCGTAATATTTACGTTAAAAGCTTATAGTAAACACACACTATTTTATATATATATATTTCTGTATGCATATATATATATATTTGCTTAAACATTTACCTATCAAAGTCCTTTAACAGTTTTTGATCTACAGAAAAATGAAAAATTATGGAACAGAAATATATATGAAAATTGGTATATAGTGTATTCGAACCAATGCAAAACTTTATATTTGAGTTCTAGCCCGGGAAAATCGGTGCAAAACTGTGAAAATTTAAGGAATGGAATTCGCCAGTTGAAGGTCAAGATGTAGCATTCGAATATGCATGCGTAACGTAATAGCTATTGATTCATGTTTTGATATTAAGCCTTGCAGTAAAACTATCTTCATAGATCAGGCATAAACGTCAACTGGAAAAGTACATCGTAGCTAAACGTTTTAGTTTCGATACTCGGTGGCTGCGCACGAGTCATTTTTTTTAAAATATTTTTTTAAACCATTACTATATATTGAGTCCAATATATTATAGTAAAAAATACGAAATCTGCATATATTAAAATATCATATTTAAGCGTATTTTACGACCTGTAAATGCCGGTCAGCTTGTTAGTAGCGTATATTGTGACTTTACTAGAAAGATTGCATATTATACAACAACTTCCTCAACGTAAAATATGAGTCTTAATACAAACTCTGCTGATCTCGAAAAATTCTTTTTAATAAAGACGCTTTGTATACGTTGGCACACGATATGTAGCACACCACATATGTATGATCATTTTCAATACGCATGCCTATTTAAACCCAATTCAAATAAATATTAATCAATTTGAAAATATAAAAAAAACACATCGAAATTATTATTATTATTTTCAAATAAAAATAGTAACCTAATATAGTTTTTATACTTTATTAATTGGATTTTTAACAGGTTATTACAAAGTATTTGCTTCTTTTCTTAATAACACCATGATATTGCTACCCATATTGTTTACTATACTATTAATTAGTGCATACGTCCCAGTAGTTGAATATAGAGACAATTAATTTAACTTCTCTACAATTGTGTAGCGTTTTCCATTATTATATTTAGTTGAGAACAGAATAAATTTCACATGGACAGATGGGTTTCTGTATATGATTATTTGAGTGTGAGGACAGCGATTCTTGTTATTTACGTGGGTGTAATGTGCATATTTCCATAAATTTATTTTGCAATATTATCAATACATAATAGGTCTACGCATGGATTTATAACGGTAGGAATGTATACTGTCTAATATATGATCTCATATCGAATATTACTTAGGTAAAGGTCATTTCTTTAGAGACTCCTAATACATATATTTAGTGTAAATACATGGAGGCTATTTGTATATAAAGCAGATCAGGATACTATTACTGCTGTTTTGGTTTGAATTCTATATTTATTCTTTCGCTTCGTACCTCCTTGTTTTCGTTCATTTTTACCTTTTTCGTCTGTCGCTCGTTATTTTCCCTTTCTCTATTTACTATCAATCGTAATATCTATTAACAGTTGCATGCGTGCCATTCTATGAATATCGGCAGGAATTTATTGTATTAAATGTTTTCACCACGATAAGAATGACAGTGAAAAGATGTCTGAGTGTGAGAATAAAAACTTACTTACAGGCCTCTACTTATCAATTTTTAATGTAAATTTCTTTTAGTATTCATTATAAAAAATGATTAAAGTCAAGAACGTATTCTAAAACTACGTTTAAGCGTGGCAAACGAATTGTAGTGTCAAAAAAGAAGAACATCCTATTTCAAATTTCAGCGTCGCATAACAACTAAAATACTATTTTAAACAGAGTGATGGAACATCACACAATCTCTTTTATACTTACCTGTTGTATATAAAAAATAACTTCCAATTCATGCCTGGAAAACAAACTCAAAATAAATAAACTTTGCATTCTTACTATATTATACCCTGATTATTATTACTAAAGTGTAAACAGCGAGGATATTTGCTTGACTCCAATGTAGTTCCTATGCAATCATGTAATTATTTTCCTTCCCTGTAATTCTCAGAGCACACTTAATTTTTTCTAACATTACTTCTTTTTAGCTCTGTCGATTGAAGTTCTAAACGAAATATTTACCTTCTACATTTTTTTCTTATTTTAATTTCTTATATTTTTAAAGAATAATATACACATATTACGGTGTATAAACTTCTAAATTGATATCAATTAGTTATTAATGGTTCTTAAAGACAGATGCAAGATGTAAATCTGGCGAATTTGACTTAAATATAGAATCTATATGAGTCACTTTGTGTATGTGAGTTCCTTCCTCATATGTTCCGAAACGGTTGAGTCTATCTTTTGCAAATATCATATAAAGCTAATTGATATATCCGGCAGTGGGCTTTGATAGGTTATATACAGAAATTCATCTAATTAGTATCGAAAATCGAAAGAAAACCGATCTTAAAAAAGTTTTTGTCACTTATAGATAAAAAAAAAATTACATGGGAATATTTTATGTTACACCGGTTAAGGGAGATGATAAAATTTCAGTTAATAATTTCTTCTTAGAAAAAACAGACCTATTATAATCTGGAGATGACGCTTAGTGGTAAACATTCGACTACAGATCGAATGATCCTCCAATTCCATCCCCGGTGTATCTCACCATTTTATTTAATTTGTTTCTCATTAATGAACTCTATTTACGATAAAATAAGTAATATCATATAAAATTACCGAAATCATTTCGTCGTTTGCATATTTTAAAAGCAAACATACATCAGAAGTGACTTTTAAAGATCATTCATTGTCAAGCCAAAATATCAGCTGACAGGTATATTGTAAAAAACGCAGATGGAATTTGATGAACTACATTATCATTATTATTTACTTAGTTATTTTGCGAATTAGTCTACTGGATAAATTACGAGGGGCGTGCAATAAGTAATGCCTCTGACCCACTTCCCATAGCAGTAGAACACGAAGCTTGGCACAGTTATTTATCTTTCTCTACATAGAAACCACTCAGAGGCATGCATTTCTTCCATCGTTTAATGAAGCTCTGGAGACCATTTTTGTAAAACACCACGGGCCAGTTTCCAACCACGACGTGCCTTCAGAAATCAAGGCTAAATCATTTGGGAAACGCTTTCATTTCAAAAACAACTTCATGGCTGGGAAGAGGTAAAAGTCAGAGAGTGCAAGGTCAGGAGAGTAGGGAGGATGGGGAAGGATTTCCTTACCACATGCACATGCTTCTGATCTGGCGACATGCGAGTTGTGGACCGGAGCGTTGTCCTGCATGAGGAGGGTACCTTTGCTGATCTTACACCGCCTCTTGATTTTGATAGCTTCCCTTAATTTCCTCAAAAGTGAAGCATAATAGGCTCCTGTAATTGTGGTACCGTTGGCCAGGAAATCCGTCATCACTACTCCGTCCTGGTCCCAGAAGACTGTGAGCATGACCTAGCCTTTGAAGGTGATGAGTCCAAGTGCTTCCACTGCATTAATTGGGCTTTGGTCTCTGGATCATAGTGATGGACCCAGGTTTCATCCTTTTTAATCAATGTTTTGAAAAACTTTGACTCATCTTCTTGGCACATCTCCATATTCATCCTCGAGCACTCGACGAGTTATCGCTTCTGGAATGGTGTGAGCAACCTGAGAATCCATCTGGCAGATGTATATGAAAATGATAATATATGATAGTGTCCACAGACCCTGTACTAATATTGACATATTGGGCTATTTGGCGAATGTAATGCCACGATCTTCGAAAATGGCAGCCTCAACTTGACGGACAGATACCTCATCAATGGCAGAAGGGGGCGACCAGGTCTGAGAGCTGTTTCCACAGACTTCCGGCCATGTTTGAATTCACGATGCCATCGTTTTACAAGGTCATATGAGAGGGCATTATCACCATAAGTTTCTTTCATTTCATCAAAGGTTTCCTGTGGTGTGTGTCCTTTCAAATACAAAAACCGAATCACTGCGCGACATTCAACAGGCTCCATTTCACACCTGACTCAGTTCAAACACCTGCAAAAAAGAAACCACAATTAGTTCAGAGCTGTAATTCGCTACATAACCCATAGAGATATAAATAATTGCACATGCAAAATTTCAGCTAGATCAGACATTGGAAGTGGGTCAGGAGCATTACTTAATGCATACCCCTCGTATTGCTCGTTATATATAATAATCATTAGAGAAATAATTTCATAATACATATGCAATCTGCATAAATTAAAATATCATGTTTAAGCGTATTGTATGACCGAGCAACGCCGGGCAGCCAGATAGTAATCTAATTAGCAGTGGCTTGAAGAACTTAGAAAAGAAAATCCCCATACCTACCCTGGTTTAATCATGTCTTTGAAATTGAGTCATATTTCTTAAATTCATTTGTTTTGCCGTGTTTGAAATGGTTGTTAGGGTGTAGAAGATGGGCACAATTTCCTCTTTGACATATTGAATATTTTGATTCTTTTGATATTTTATCGACGGTCATCATGCATTAATTATGTAAGACTCACAATTCGATTGTAAAACCCACGAATTTTAAGTTCTAAATACTAGATAGTTTTTCAAGCCACACTATTTAATAAGATTATGATTATAATAGAAGTAAGAATTGTAGACACAATTTTTAAGAACATATATATATGTATGTATGTATGTATATATATATATATATATATATATATATATATCGATTACATACACAAACGCACACGCACATACGCACATGCTTCACACAACGATTAAGGTGCGTAAATCTACTTATGATTCGTATCTAATGGTGAAATCCCGTGTACATCGATCGACACTTTGGGTAATATCTTCTAATCTCAGTCGGTACAATCGAATGCGCGGTTAAAGAAGGCTTTATATAACACTTTTTTTCTCTTAGATGCATGCCAGCGAAGACTGTGGGGTATTGATTTAATAGATTTTAAACGCGTCACTATATACGGCACGATTACGTTGACATACCGGTTCTCTTAAGATCATGGAAGTTAAACAACAATAGATCCGGTTCCTACGAGATGAGTGACTATTTTGCAATACTAAGCGCTGCATTTACTGCGTTGGGATGTTGATATGTTTTTTTTTATTCAATAAGTTTAAAGAAAGGCTGTTCTTGTGAAAATTTTCAAACGTTATAATGTTTGGATTTGTCCAAATAGTCTTGAAACAGTTGTAACTAATGATGAAATACACTATTTGTGGCTATCAGCCGATTTTCTGAAGTCCGGGTGTTCGTTAAAACAATATATATATTTATATATATATATATATATATATATATATATATATATATATATATATATATATATATATATATATATAAGCTAGTATAAAATTTCCATTGGGAATTCGACTGAAAACATGGTGACTATTAAAATGCTAAATGGTATCTTTATTCAACAGCCAGAATTTGAAACTTCGACTGTTTCCGAGATTCAATCATTGACTAAGATTATAGGTATGAAGATGTATGTCAACCTCTAGAGAAATCGTTTGTGTCGTTTATTGAACAAATCTTTTGAAAGCAATACATTTGACGATTAAGAAAAAAAAACAACTAAAACTAAGTGTTTTATGTAGGTCATCCAATTGCCTAAATCAAATTTGACGCAGACTATAAGGAGACATGCGGTTGATTGCAGGTGTAATCGATATGATGCCTTTTACTAAATTAAATATAGAAAACAAAAGTTGGCGTAATAATTTTGTTAGATGCATTAGAATATTACTGGAACTGGCTCTATCCGCCCATTATTTACCACTATATACGTCTGGGTTTTTTTCCCGCTATCACGTCGTATTATATAATACTTTTTAAGTCGATCTGCTAGATTAAAATTAAAATAACATTTTCCTTTATTTTAACAACATGCATTTTAAATATAATCTTTGAAATTTTTAAATCATATTTTGGACTATAATTTTACTTAGCTTGTCACGCTAAAACTTTAAACAATATTTCTGTTTGTCGATCACGGTTAATTTTCAAATAATATTTTCTCGTATTTACTCTGATAAAATATATTGAATATTTTCCCTGGGTTGGCACATGTTAAAATAGAATTTTCGTTTATATACTAGTGTTTTAGTTTGCATTCTGATGGCTAAACCCATAGATTAAATGGATGCACATTAAGATTACATAATAATTTGTACACAGAAAATATACAAGTGTCCATCAGTAAGGCGATATGAAGTACTATCCTGATCTTGGTCGTTATATTCGCAACGCCTAAGAAAATGTAAGCACAGATCGCCTTCAGATAAATCTTTTCGAAATTGAGAACCAAATCAAGCGAGGGTACATGCACGCAATATAAAAATATATCTAGTCTTTTAAGACATTCGAATAGTCATGATACTCCGATGAACATATATTTCTTATATAATTATCTGTATCACTCTTTGGTGATATGCCAAGCTTAAAGTGTCAATAGGATTAAAAGTTGGAAATTATAGCATTAACATGGAGTTAATAAAACAACAATTCTATTCATGCTTAAAACAGAAATATGAAATAATCATATGATATTTACAACTGACAGCAAATTTACAGGCTAATTAATTCAGTTAATCTGATCAAAACTCCGACACAGGCCACTAGAGTAATTAAAGAAAAAACTCGTTGGACATATAAAAGGCTGAGACGAAAAACGTGAGCAAAAAGAGGCCATGCAGCCGTTCGCGTAACTATCTCTACATGCGGTTATAACTAAGCTTTATGTAACAAAAATTGATCCATGAACAGAACGTGCACTTTATAATGCCAATATGTAATCTGGTGTAACTGGTGATAGTGAAATATACAAAGAATCTTGCGAAAAATTAGTTCAAACACAACACTCACCGAAGGAAAAATATTAAAAAATATTCGACATTCCTATCACCTTCCTTTCATTTGCAGCTAATGTATTATACTACACAACGAATATAGGAGTGTCTTAAATTGTAAACATTCTATTCAACATTACTTGTATGAGTATGATTAAGAATTTACATTTATTAATTGGAATTTATTGATCATTGTATTAACAATTATTCGATGTCCATGAAAATATTTACATTGTACATTTAAATATAATATAATACAATTTATATATATATATATATATATATATATATATATATACATACACACACACACACACACACATATATATATATATATATATATATATATATATATATATATATATACTAAAAAAGCTGAAAATTTTTAATTTCTGTCGCCGGCTTTTTATATGAGTGTATGTATTGTAAGGTACACAGCTAATATCAAATATTCAATTATCCAAATGAAATAGAAAAACATACACAAGAAATGTACTATTTCGATAATGAATATACCGATAAATTCTACCCAAGGGCGTCTAACATTATACGCTATATTAGCGCATAATATTTAAACGCCCGCCCTCTATGTGTTTTATAAATATATACTTTTTCTAAACCATATCCGTGTCCGGGTTTTCCTTTGAGACCTTTAGGACCACTAGAACGTGCAATGTAAAATTCGAATTCATAAACCTGTTACCTACACTACAACAAATCTGGCAACGAAGAACACGAATTCATAAAGGGATACCGAAAACAGAAAATTACCAAAAACAACACACCAGTTTTATTTAACAAAAACGGCAAAGAGAAACTCATATCTAATAACTTGCGATATAAAGCATTAATGAAATAGTTTTTTTCTATTGGACTAAAATTATACAACTTTTAACTTATCGTGTAAGGTACCAGTAAGTCGATAGCAAAACTCTTTTTGAAAAGAGTTTAGATATCAACTATTTTCGTTTAAAACACAGAAAAAATTTTTTTTTTCTCAACGTAAAGCATTAAACTGTTATTAGTAAATTACAACGAAAACTCGTCCTTTTTCTTTAAGTAAATATCGTTCTTGAAAAAAACTACTGGATAAATGAATTAAAGGCTGCTATTCTGAAATTATTGAAAGTTCATATAGAATGGAAACAGATGATAACAGCTCAGATGGAATAACATAACCTACAAGTATAGAATCCTGAAAAAAAGGGAGCGGGGTACTAAGGAAATTTTGATCTAAATACAAGAACTACAAAAGAACCCGATTTAATAACATTAAAAACTACAATAAAACCTAAAAAAACTGTCTCAAAAGACTGAACAATAAACTAATTGACAACAACACAGCGTTTTCACAGAACATGATATGAAGCACTATGGAGACCTTTACATACGTTGCGCTTTATTTAAAGATATGAAAATATTTTCAACTTCAACTACAAAGACTGACCTAATCCGAAAAAATTCGAATTATTTTACAAAAGTTAGTAAATGCTAGACACAGATGATTTGATGACGTAGATATCTAAATTATAGGACAATGTATCTAGAGTTCATGCAAACCTTGCAGTTGCTTTCCAAACTTTTCAGCCTCAATATGTTATTGTTTAAAAAACATTGCATCGTTTAAATTTGGTTAAGCGGGTTGACGAGGATTATTTAGCGCTTGCGTCAGGGGTATAAAAAGCACTGTAACCACATTAGATTGGAAAATATGTCGACAGATTATTATAATTGTGTTGATTTCGCTCAGGGACTAGTGTAGCCAGAGATTGCTGAAATTGGACGAAAACTCTATATAAAATCTACTTAAACATGCGGAGGATTAACAAAGAGCGTTGTAAGCGTGAGAATAAATACAGCAACCCGGAGTAGCATATATAAGTAAGGTATACATCCAAAAATTACTCTACTAAAAAGAAAACATACAATATATCCAAGCGCATTATCTGCAAGTATAAATAAGTACTACCTTGACAAACAGAGAAAAATGGTTACGTATAATTTCAAAATAAGCGAACCATACAAAATAAAAAGAAATTACCCAATCAATGTGGATGATTTCCTTAGGGAAAATTTAGAATAACACTTATCAACATGGCTGCAAGCTTAGTCTTAAACGTTCGCATTGTAAACGCAACCGGAACACAATAAACAGAATTTACGTTAATATATATTAGTCACGATAGTTTATAGTACAGTGACAGTACGATTGGACACTAATACAGATACTTCAATAATAAATTTGAATACGTTGAACAAACTAAATAAACAATATTTGCAAAATGAAAAGAACAACAAAAAGTACGCATAAAATCAATGTAACTGGAAAACTATATTTACTAGTAAATTTGAACGAAAGTAGTAAGAAAACGATGGCGTTCGTAGCAAAAACATGTACCAATTTATTTCGGAAAGAACGGATGAACAGATATAAGCTTTGGAATTTATGAACTATTATTTTGTCCAGAAAATATGCAAGTTTAAAAGCTTCAAATAACGAAAACATGCAATATGAAATCCATTCCACATTCAGCCATTAATTATAAAAAAACCAAAGACTTATCAAATGACGCACATACAGCAAATTATGTATACCGTTGAGAAAAATAACGGATATAAATATAAACAATGTCTAGAAAAATGCAGCTACGACAAGAACAATCTGGAACGGTAAACCAAAGGGTTCAAAACAGAAAAGCCTTAGAATATCGTCATTCCGAAACTTAAACAAAGGGCGGGTTGATTAAACAAAAAACAACTTATCCGAATAAAATATAAAGCTAGCACGACTACATCAGTTTCTAACTGTTTATTTTATTTTCATAAACGTAAGAAATACCAAATTTTCTGTAATTGCCTTATAGAATTTGGGTGTTATTCAGAAATCAATAAGTTATATTCCTAAATAAATACAAACTTGTAACCAAAATTGTAAAGGATGGTGGCATGTTATATACCATACAAAATCCAAGACTTATTGTGGCACAATTATTAGTATCACTGATCGTGTGGTTCCCCATCACTGAGCGATTCATTGGAAAGGCGGAACCATAATGCAATTTCACGATCTCTTTTCTTGAGAGTAGGAAGCACTAGTTAAGCAATACTAAAGACTAACTAAGTAGTTAGCTCAAAGTCTGATAATCAAAAAGTGTAATCATTAGTTGCTGTTGGTTGATTTAAAATTGTAAAATATTTTAATATAATGTATTGAAATAAAATAGTTAAGATTTCATATATGTATATTGCAGTTGTGCTGCGTGTCGTTTAGTCTGCATTAAATGTCGAAACGGTGTCTGAAGACGATTTCACCCAGGGAACCATTAGCATGAAGACATCATCCTGAAAAGGTGAAAGAGCCAGCCACGCCCCAAATCCCAGAATATGCCTTTACTCTTCAGTTTCATCTCTTGCAAAAGGACATCTAAGCGACTTACTATCATATTCTTAATCCTATTGACCGGACCATCGTGTCAAAGTCTAGTGCCGTTTCAAGACAGTTCTTGTAACACGTAGACGGTCACTATAACGAGCGACTCATCGTATTACACTATCAACGCCATCAAAACCTATCAAAACAACCTTATTTAGATGACACCAACCGCACACTGCCGAAGTGGAAAAAGGATAGACGCCATTTTTCAAACCATCGATCTCAACATACTCCAACCAACGCGTAAACAGCGACAGTAAGGCAAACAAGAAATGTTCAGCGACCAACTATCAACCCGAAGCGGAATAGATTTTTTATATATTTTACGTTTCAAAAATTCTTAGAACGGCGTGTAGGGGTGGCCCACATATTCCCAAATATGTACTCGTACGAACGGTATAAATATACAGAGAATACCACTCTGGGGCGTTGTCTTAGTACGCCATACAGGCACTAAGTTATCCTTTTGACCACATCATAAATAAATATGATAATTGGATAAAAATGGACATGCATTATTTCATATAAAAATATATATAAAAATTACAAAAACAGTGTCTGTTTTAGTTTCTGGTATACTTTGGTAAAAGTGAGGACATTTGTTGACTTTCTGATAATTCTGTGTCGACCTTTCGACTAGAAAAAAAAACTGACTGCTTTTGGTTCTTTGCCATTTGTCAAATTCCTCGGAAGGAAACTGAATAAAAGTAGGTACTCTTATTATCTCTAGATTCAATTGTTGCTAGGATTTTACGGAGACAAAACGACAAAAATTCTTTTTCAAACTTCCAAGGTAGTACTAGCCGCAGAAAATGACACTTTTTCAAATAACTTGTAATCATTTTGGTTCACTCGAAGCTAAATATTACGAGCTATTTTCTAAAATCAAGACGATAATTATTAATAAAATTTATGGAGTAATTCTTAAGGAATTTATAATGAATATTACTGTGACATATTGACCAAGTATTAAACCATTACTAACAATTTGTATCAGAACTTAATGTGTGTATCAATAATAATAAAAATGATAAATGCTTTGCAAAAAAAAAAGCTTTAGATACTTAGATGTTTCCGATAAATAATTCTCACTACCCAGGATTATTATCTAACTAAAAATATAAAAGATTGCTTTTTTTTAATAACAAAGTTTACAATAATCTATCTATTAAAACTTAAATTTTCGACGAAGTCTTCAGCATTGGAAGAGATAGATACACTTCCATTACATATTGTTTTAGTTATATCACACCAATAATTGTTAATGTGTTTTCGGTTTTCCGTATTTAAATTTTACTTACTTTCCTAAAGTCATATTACCACTTAGAAAAAAGGCTACTTTGGTTTGGAACTGACTTTATATAGATCCTCCTAAAGAGGATGGTTGTACAGCAAGTTGTTTTTCATCTTTTAGTTGGATGGGGTATTTGCATTAAGTTAAGGGTGGTTTCAAGTACAGTAAATGCGAGAACGCAAGTTACGAAACGTAATCAAATAAATATATTTTCTAAAAGTTAATCTGCTGCCAGCACAGCAGGATTTCCTGGTTGCTAATCCCAGAAGATTCAGACTGTTTGCTGAAGTTTGTTCTGAAAATAAAGCAAATATTACTTACGGTGTTATATCTTTAAGAGAGTTCCGTGTAGAATTACGATTGATCAACCTAGGAGGATAGGATGTGATACGACTGAAGGTAATATCTAGTATAACAGAAAATTAATAATCGTAGATGATGGAATAGTAGTTAACAGGTGATCTTAATAGCAATAATACCCAAAGCGAAAATAATAGCGTTATCACAAAAGTGACCATATCTCGAATATTTGGCTGCGAATTGTAATGAATATCACCCAGAAATGTTTACTTATGATGCGAATCATGTCTGTGAAATGTTAAACATAACATTCGTTTTAGTTTTTAGGAAATTCAAATTTATGTAAATGTTACATATTTGTACTGAACGACAGTAATTTTTATTGTAATAGAAACAAATATTTACAGTTTTCTAGTAGTTTAAGAGTGATATTAAACAAGAAAAACGAGAAAAATATGTATTGAATAAGAACTATTTTATTGAATGGTTACAGTTAATGGAAAACTGCCTTATTTGCCAACATGACTCCTATGACGTTTAATTGCAAAAATCGTATAATCCACATGAATTAGTTTCTTTTGTAGAGGGTTAAACTTTTCTTTGCTGCAGCAGAAACAGCATCACAAAATGCAGCTTCTGAAGTGTACCCTCTTCCATCTGTGTAAATATCACTTTTTAGCAGGGCCCAAGTTTTCAATTGGGTTTTAATCGAGATAGCACTTTAGCAATGGCATCAGTTTCTCTTCGTGTAACCCCAAAGAGTCCCAAAATGCTGTGGTTGTACTATCAGAGTCAGAATGCGCGTTTTCTTGAATGAAAGTCGAGGTTTTCAGTAAGGAAATGGGAATATCGTCCAGCAGGGATCCGAGGCGTTCCTTTTACACGACACAATATGATGCAGATGTAATTTTAACGCCATAAAGGTACTCTAGAAGTTTATCCCCTACGATACCAGCCCATATCATAATGCCTTTTTCTTGTTGTTGACGCCTTAGTTCCAGAAAGCACCCAGTGTTTACTTCATCCGTCAGGTCCATCAGGTTTTGTCCGAGTCTCGTCGGCAAAAAGAACTTTATTCATGTTTATTTTCATGAATTTCTCTGTCGATTGAACCCTCAAAATGTTATGCCAAAATGTTATGCCTTGCGGTCAGAGAAAGCAATTGCAGAAGGAACTTGATAGGAGCAAAGATGCGAATAATGTAAGTTCTTGTGATTTTTGACACACCGGGATGCCCAGCGGCCGTAAAAATTGATTAAGTTGTTTTCTCGAATTTTTACGTAGCTGACGGACAGCATTTCTCATATCTACAACAGTAAGAGTTCTTGAACGCTCAGCACTTGATGGTTTTTTTTCCGTGGTCTTTCAGAAATCTTTTCACTGTGTAAATGTTACTTCATCTTTTCGGCAATAACACCAGAAGAGGCGCCTTTAGCAGATTCTTTGAATATAATCTGTCTCCTTGCTAGTAAGAGCTTTTCCTCATCCCATTGTAACAGAATATACAAAAAGCTATTAATGTCGTTAATCTAAAAAATATAATTTAAAGAAAAAGGCAATCAAGAGACGGAGGTATATGTAAGCAAACCTGAGGTGTTGTCATAATATATCACGATTCCCCATAAAGTTTCATGAATATCTGTTATCGCAAAAATGAGATATGGGAAATTTTATAATAAAGCTATTGATTCTGTTCTGAGTTTATATTCTGTGTAACTAAATTGTCACTGCATCATATTATAATATTCTAAGATAATCAACTGTATGTTGTAATCAGCTATAAAACTCACACGCACATACACGCTTATATATATATATATATATACGTTTTATTTTTATTACCGTATCTTTCTGTTAATTACACTATTGTTTCGGCTACACGGCCGTTTTTTTTTTGGCCGTCTGTAGCGTCCTCAGACTTTTACAGAAATATTCCCTATTTTGGGATGAAAGACGCTACAGACGGCAAAAAAAAACCCCGGCCGTGTAGCCGAAATAATAATGTAACTTAACAGAAAGATACGGTAATAAAAAATAAAACGCATATTTGCTCTACAACAGTATTGAGCACTTTCTTCAGTTTTTATTAATTACCATCTCCACTATATATATATATTATATATATATATATATATATATATATATATATATATATATATATATAGATCAATGAATATTAAACACTTCTAGTCCTTTCATTTAAAAAAGTAATCGATAAAATCGCCTATTTTTTTAAAGTTAATCAATTGAATTCTTGCTCTACTCAGGGATCTTCGCAGATGCACCGTGAGGTGAATTCGCATGCATTATGACAGTGAAGTTTTACATAAAAAGGGTAGTATACATTGCATTAAAGAGAACCTACATTAAAATTGCTTTTATAATGGCTTAAAGTACAGTATTAAATGTCAAAAGCCAAGTATTATATTGCAATTTTGATCAACACGGATGCATTCGTACCGAACGCACATCTGCTTTATCGACAAATCTTCCGTTGATTTAATACGCCAGATCTTTTTGTTTGTGCGATGATAACATTTTCAAATGCACTTCTAATGTTACTCTGTATAAGATTGTTTGTTTTTGTCAAACTTGGACTGTTATTTCTGTAATCCTTTGGATTATGGATTTTCGACATTCATCTGATATATTCCGATAAAGAAAACTTATTTAAGAACACTTCCAAACACATAAAGTACATTTGTGTAAAATTTCAAAAGATGAACCCAAACATTCTGAAGTCAGTAACGGACCGAATTCTCATACACAGAAACGCACACAAAAATGGATAGTAAATTTTATATATAATAATATCTGTACTATATATAAAAGAAACGTTGGCTGATTAAGTGTGTGTGTGTGTGTATTGCAACATGTGTAATTCAGTAATTGCAGCATGATACTTGCCTTTTTTATTTTAAACTTAACTTCAAGCCATTATCACTGCAAAATGCACATTATATGACCAGTAAGTCCTTTTATATGACAGGGACACAGTTGCAATGATGTTTCTGTTTAGAGCACAATTTAAACATAATACTTGGCTTTTACATTTTAAACTTTAATTAAAGCCCGTATATATAAATATATTCATATGATAAACATTAGATTATATACGGTGTAATGCAGACTACAATGTATTGGCAACTAAGTTTCTACGGGGAGTTATGTGGAGTTCCCTACCGGTCCACCGTGATAGGCCCCCAACTAGGACAGGCAATCAATGGATTTGATTGAAAAATGGGCGATTTCAGCGATTTCGATGACAATAGAAATATTGGAGTGTGAAACATTAGTGCTCATCATTCAATCACGGGCAACGTTGGGTCTCGGTGCTAGTAATAAATATTGCTTAAATATGGTAACATTAATTAAATAATAATAGGCATAAATGCCGACCCACATTTCAACGATTATGTTATAACATTTCTGAATCTTGTCTACTGCGATCTTGTTACTTCTAGCTCGAGACATAAACACTCTTCCTGCGACTGGTTGTACATATGTTGTTTTTTTTATTTCAGAAAATGATGTATACCTTGTAAATAGAAAGAGAAAAACACATCGATGCAATCCTTGTTCGACACATTATATTAGTAAACAAATAATTATAATTGAAAATTATTGAAATTTATCTTGCAAATAAAGCAAAAAAAAAGACTAACACTAAAGTGTCTTTCGTATTATTATTCATCGGACTAGTGTTTTCATCTTGAGTGTAATTTTTGCAGAATTTCGGTCGATGTAACCCCTGACATTTTTCAAGCGTGTCGTTTGAAACACGGGAATGTTTCTGTCCAACTCGGGAATTTGTACGGAATTTCGAGTGGAACCCGTTATTTACTGCACGAAGATAGCGTACTTTTGTTCCGTCAGCCATGTCTGGGTAGAGGTCCTAAGTAATTCGCAAATGTATTTTTCGGTCGCCCACACAGGAGGATGGAACTTTCACCCTTCAGGAGAATATCACTTAAAAATAGCAATAAATTATCGTCCTAGTTGTCCTGATAACTCGCACAAGTCAGGGGTTTACATCATCTGTATACCGAAAAATAACTTTCACTGGATTGTATCTAAACTTCGACTCCCACCTTCAAGAGAATATCACTGTTACATTTGATTTGTCCCAGTACTCTAACCACTGCGCTACTGGTCCTCGCGGACAATTCTAGTACAAATTTTAGGAGTATTAAACCTATTGTAATGTCTAGTTCTTAATAGCTCTATTTATTACTATATATATAAATTTATATCTAACTCTATACTTATTACGTGTATATATTAATGTTTTTACTTATTACTTGCATATATTATCTATTGTTTATAATTACTGGTTCCCATATCGTATTAAATTAGATACTACGTTTACTTATCAAATGGTTATTTTTCCAGCCTATGAGCTACTTCTTTCAGTAGTCTTACTCTCCCCCCGTCCTCTCTGTCTATAATTTTTACTTCGTCCCATAATGGTACATGGTTTCCCTTTTACTGCAAGATATGGTCAGCTATACATGACTTTTCAGTCTCTCCACACATTGCGGCTTTTTCGATGTTCATCTACCCGTACTGTCAATAAACTACACGTTTCACCTTTGTATAGTGTTTCATATTTATATGGGATCTCATATACGTAGTTGTTAGTTATGATTTTTTCAGTAGAGCGCCTCACTCTCAAAAGCTGTTTCCGGAGAGTTGAATCACTACTGAATACTATGCTGATGTCATATGGATTACATATTCGTTGAAGTTTTTCAGACAAGCTTTTCATATATGGTATACAAACTGTGGTGAGTTTCTTAGTGGTGGCCTCTTGTGTTTGACCCAGATTTCTTGGAGCTGATGTCATACTCTCTGGTAAGGTGTTTCGATGGAGGGTTTCTCTTAAACTGTCCATCTCCTCTTGATATGCACTTACTACATATTGCTTCTGCTAGATGATGATTGAAACGGACGATTCCTTTCTTTACAGCATATGGATAGTGGGAGTTGAAGTTTATATAAAATCCAGTGAAAGTTGTCTTTCGGTATACATGATACAAAAACCCTTTATCTCTGCGAGTTATCAGCACATCTAGCCACGATAATCTATTGTTATTCTTTTTAAAAAGTGATATTCTCCTGAAGGTTGAAGGTTCAATCCTCAGTATAGTGCAACCGAAAAAATACATTTGCGAATTACTTAGGACCTCTATCCAGACATGGATGATGGAACAAGAGCACGTTACTCCTGTGAAGTAAATAAAGGGTTCCACTCGAAATTCCGTCCAAATTCCTGAGTTCGACAGAAACATTCTCGAGCTCCACAAGATACACCTGAAAGGGTCGGAGGTTACATTGACCGACACGCTGTAAAAAACACACTCAAGATGAGAACAGTAGTCCGATGAATAATAATACGAATAACTAATCTTCATCTGAAAAATTCACAAACGTAAGGTTCCGTTTTCCAACACAATTGCACTGCCGTAGCATTCAAAGAAAACATCTTATTTTTACTTATGATTTTAAGCTATCTATTCAGCAACATATTTCTTCCCGAATAACGCCGGGAAAATATAAGTAGTTTATGAGAAACAGGCAAATCGTATAGCAAAAATATCTGAAAAAGAAAGTACACTTTGTACAATGTTCTATATAAGGTGGCCAGCTGTGGTCTGTAAAAACAAGCATTATCATTACCAAATGAGCGTGTGCAAGCATCCCGGGAGATTAATTAAAGAATGATTTTTTATTCTATTGCCAGACAGACAAACGGCTTGAACTGGCGACATTCTGTACTTGCTAATTGGATAGTACGCCATAGACATTTCTTCATTTATCTCCCGCACTATGCAAGCCAATCAATTACGGGGAGTTAGCAATTAATAATATTCCCCGTTCTATTCGACAATAATCTCCTCTCTAAAATTTTAAGTAGATCGATGAACAAAGTTCGGTCAGAGACTTTCGTTTGTTTAGATATTCGTCGGCGAAACTACAAACAATGAATTAAAACAAATTAGATCTTCTTTTTGACTAATAAATATAGCCCAAATCAACTAAAATAAACTTATCTAATGTAAATTATTCAATTATGTTGAGCTACATTTACCAATGATTTTGTAAGTTTGTGATGATAAATGATATTTGGAATAATTTGGATTATTTGGACTTATTCTAACAAGATCTCGGCTCATAAAAATACCGTATTTTACTAATATATATAATCGAACCCGGGAATCTTTCTTTTCGAGAACTTGCTGGGGGTTTTGTATGGCACAATAGTTCTTGCAAAGACCTGTTGTGATATGGATAAATTACTATATAAAATTGTATTCTGAGTGACGCTCTTCTGGAGATTGAAGTCGCAGTTCACAATGCACTAAGTCCTAAGACTACGATCGCGAAGTACTTAATATGTTCCCAGTTATGGCTGAGGAAACAAGATAAATGAGGAGTTCGTTCGAAATTCGAATTCCCAAGTTCGATAGTCTCTTGAGTGCAACAAGATACAAGTGAAAAATATCAAAGTTTATACTAATCATATCATTATGTTATAACTGTTAAGATATAAATCGGATTCAAAATAATTATAAAAAATACTATATTCAAGTCTGAATATGTTTGCAAATTTCAACTATCCCAATCACTTTCAGTTTTCTTCCCATTTTTGTCGAGAATAATTAAAAATAAACACTGTCGAACCTTCGTTTTTGTTGGGAAAATGGAATTAGTTTAATAAAATAACGACAAAGTATAATTTATTTAGAGTCAGAACGGTTGAAAACGCCAGAAACTTTCAGGTTTCACCGAGATAAAAGCTAAATATTTTCTACTCTCCGAATAAAAACGTGCAACACCCGGGTATATGGCCAACTGAAAAGAATGCCATTTTTTCTTGTTGATTATACGCTGGAAAACTAATTACATCATTTCTCAATTGACGCATTTAAATTTTATTGATCGAACGTGGCGTCTTCAACTTGCGACTTCTTTCAAGAAAGTTTTAAAAAAAGTAGAAACGCCTATAACATTTAATACATAATTATTCTGTCTTTTTAAAATATGTTCATTTTTATTAATTGGATTTGACGAGCTAATCAGGTTTAGTCTGAACTATTTTCTCTGCTCATGCTTGTTAAATGTTAAATTCTCACCGGACCAAATTTGTTGACCTAACGAATTTCCTTGTAAATTATTAATGAAAAAGTCTTCATGCCTGGGTGAAAGGAGAAAATGTAAAGATTGTTTAGCGTACCCATGTGGCATTAGGATTATTATGATTACTCGGACTGCTAGTAGTATCTTGAAATACTTCTAACTATTTAGGATGATATACTCTCCGAAATTCTTACGGTACATCTTTTACAAATTTGGAAGGTTTTATCATAGTTGAGTAGTTTGATATTGACCTGGGAAAATTGCACGGAATTTTTAGTTGAAATCTTTATTATGAGATTGCTACGTATTAGTAAATTAATATTTTAATCTCTAAAGAAGAGGTTATATAAAATGTGACTGCAATACCTTTGAATAATTTGTAAATCATGACTTTCTTCATAATTTGTAAAAACTTGAAATATTTCCAAGAGTTAAAGTAGGTATATTGCGAGCAGTGGAGTTAGAGCTTTAAAGAAAACCTATAATATGCATTTCACCTGTCTGTTTAAATATAAGTATGTATGTTTGTATGTCTGCCTAAAACTTTTGACAGAAGCGGGGGATTTTCACACGATCGATATCGTTTATATTTTCGAAAGTCATCCCATCTTCGATTGACTACCCTTTATAAAAACCCTTGTCACTTCCGTTTTGGCAATGGAGACGATGGCAAATATGTTAGTTTTTTCATGTTATTTTCATTCTTCGCGGTACGGCTTCGAGCGTGTCTGTCTACTACCACTTTTTTTTCTCAACACATACCTCCAAATACTCGGGCAACGCCGGCCACTCAGACTAGTGATATATAATGCACTAGACGCGTCCTCATAAATAATAACATTTCTGTAAAATAATTTAGTAAGAAATCTGGAGAAGGACGGGCTAAAATGTGACAAAATCACGACTACGCGCTTACTTAGGGTAATGTGTTTCATCGTGAATGAAAGCCGAGGATTGTCATGAGCGAAAATCATGACAAATATCGATGCAAATATCTTATAGTTTTCAATAAGACAATCTGGCGCGTTCAGAAAAAAGGTCAGTTTGCTGTCTAATCCGATATGATTGTAAGCCCGAAATCGAAAACGGAGGCAGTGAATTACTGAAAGACGAATTTCACGATTAATTGAATGAAAATATGCTACTTTTTTGCCAACTATCATTATTAGGCCAGGTTTCAAAAATTTATGTTTATATTATTTGTATCTATCGGACTACTGTTCTCATCTTGAGTGTCACTTTCACAAGGTTCCGCTCGATGTAACCTCCGACTTTTCTTGAATTTATCTTGGTGAACTCGAGAATGTTTCTGTTGAACTCAAGAATGTGGACGGAATTGTGAATGAGTCGCTTAATTTCCTTTACGGGGTAGAATGCTATTGTTCTATGAGCCATGAAATGATAAAGATTCTAAGTAATTCGCAATTGTATTTTTTAGGTCGCCTACACTGACAATTGAATCATAAAGCTTCAGGAGCTTTTACGATTCATTTTTCCGAGTACTTTAACCACTACGCTGCCGGTTATTGAGATCGAAACGTCGTGAAAATTATGGCCAAGGTCAGAACTGTAGTCCGATGAATCTAAATAATACAAATAACTAATCCTCATCTCCAAAATTAAGAACCAATTCATGTTATTTGATAGTTTGGCTAAACATAGCTCAATCGTTTGAGACAGTGTGAGTTGTAAATAAGAAATATACGAAGGGTGTTCCAGAATATATGTTTCCTCTTATTTTATTGCGCCCAGATAAATAAGATCGAATTTACAAACTGCATTATTGAATTTATGTATTCTTACCCTGACAGCTCCGTCTCTGTTGCAAATATTGACAGTGTGAGATTCTAAGTTAAACCCCCTGTAATGGTTATGTGTCATAAAATTCCTGGTGGAAGTATATTTTGTATTGTGCAGTCTATGTAGATTATTAAATTCTGCAGCACAAAATATCGCTCGTTTGAATGCCACAATGTATGTCCAGCAGCTCTTTAACATTTTGTGTTAAAAATATAGGAGGCGTTTCTTTTGAACGGTCATCGTTCATCGTTTACAAAAGTGCATTCAGAACAGTGGTTACTATATACGGAAATAAAATAAATTGTAGAACACAAAAGTTAGTTCTTTTTCATGGTACTACTACCATCTTCATAGTTCTTCACATTTTGTGTTTAAAACGTAGGGACATACTTTTGAAACGACATTCGTTAATGAATAAAAAACTATTTATGAAATAGCTTATATAACAAAAATATAAAAATAAATAAATAAAATTTAATAAATTAATAAACATGAATACAATAGAATATAGAACAAATGATAATTAGTAATAAATTAATATAACTAAAATTCATAAATTTAACTGTAATCAATCAGGAAAATAACTAAGAACATATATAATAAGAATTAATATTATCTCTGTCTTTCTGTTACAATTGACTTTAACACTTCTTTCTAATTACAAATTATTTATCTAAAATATTTTGTTTAAAATAAAATATGCTTGATGCTTTAGGTATTTTTGAGCATATATGTACATACACTAACTCTTTGTAACTTTTTTTATACAGAATAACCAACCATCTGTTTTGAAGATGAGATCATCCGATCACACAATACGCAAGGGAAAATGTAATTTATTTAATCAAATTATACATGAAAGTAAAGTTTACTATTTTTAATTCCGCAGAGAGGATTACAAATGACATCGAACGTTATATACTTTTGTTTCTGATATTAACAGTGTTAGACTCTAAGTAAGCAACTTCTGTCATGAACGTGCATCAGAAGCAGAGAGCCGTCATTTAATTTCTAGAAAAAGTGTATTGATTATAATGCTAAATATGTAAAAAGTAATACATTCCAGAACACTCTCGTACTTCTCCACCGTTTTTTCTTTAACTAAAAAAGTTGCAGGCGTTAGTTTAGATACGATCCTCGCATTATGTTTTTCAGATATTTGAGATGATATTTTGATTCGTACTAATTCAGTTGTGAAGCTTATCTCTCTAGAGTCGACAATATAGAATTGCTTCTAGTGGTTGTACTATTTTGATATCTTTTAATACTCAATTCAGTATTTTATCCTATTAACAGATAAAAATACTAGCCTTCAATGCCTCATTCAGATTATCGTGTGGTTCCTTTTCTGCTTTCATTAAATAATCGCTATGGGCGCCATGCACTAATACTGCAAAATTACTCACGAGATATCAATTATCACATACTTTCTCACGGATAGGACAGGGGGTCTTAAATTTGACCTTAGTCGATTTTATCCGTGACGGTATAACGACAGTTCCTAAAAGGATATTTCCGTCAAAATTTAATTTCTTTGGATCTGTTTATAATATAATTATATTTTCGGTATTCTTATGCATTGTGGTCATGTATAAACATACAGAGTAACTCTTATAATCTGAATACACATGAACATGGCACATGGTATTCACCAAGCCTTAGTACTGTTTTGAAAGACAAATCGTTGAAGAGAAAGTAGTCATGCGATGTTCTGCCGTTCTGTGCTGAGTTGACCAAGAAGAATATTTCCAGGACAAATTGACTGTTGGCGTTCCTTTACATAACTAATTGCTTTCCAGCTGTACCGTGCATTGATTAAATCTTTTATTATTGCCGCCTAACCTAAGTATAATATCAGGATTCAAAGTAACAACAGTGTTTTGTATTGTATCATCTTCATCATATCATCAGAACGTAAAGATAGAATATTCTTCTCGTCACTGCTATATCATTAAAAACAATTGTGTTTATGTAATGTCCTTTTCGAGTCTCGCACTTCGGATGTAGTGCAAGCGGGCGCAACTAATATATTTTCAATTAAAATTACTTTTAACTGCCACTTATATAATAAATTTACGCGTAACCGTGTCAAAACTCACATTTCATTTATTATTATTATTATTATTATTATTATTATTATTATTATTATTATTATTATTATTATTATATTGTTGTTGTTGTTACTATTATTATTGTTGTTATTGTTGTTGTTGTTATTGTTACTATTATTATTATTATAATTATTATTATTATTATTATTATTATTATTATTATTATGTCTCTGATTTACAGTTGCTGGCCAGCGTTCATTGGCTTTTGTCATATTCAACATCGGCTTCTATAAAGTGTCTATATTTATACGAAATTACTTCATATCCACAGGCAACAATAAAAGTTATAAGCCTTCGATTTTTATAAAATAATACTGATGTTTAAGATTTTATTTATGATATTTACAAAATAATACAATTATTAATATAATTTGTTAAGATTTGATTACAAAGTTGTCAGGAGTTAAGAAGGGAAATCATAGCATGAGTTTCTTTCATCCTTAAATAATCCCTGACAAAAGTCGTGTTCAAAAATCGCTAATTATTTCCCAAATTTGTCATTTTCGATTTTAACATAATCCATATTTGGGCTATCAATTGTCTACAAAATGTACAATTCTATGCCCACATTTTTATAAAAAAAAACATATTAAAGTAAGCCGTATGCCTGAAGATGGTAAATATTTGATGTTCCTTTGTTGTTAATTTCAAGATTTGTTGAAATATTCAACTCAAGTACCCTTTGTTTTCAATAGTCTACACAAGTATATATATATATATATATATATATATATATATCCTGCTTGCTCTACATATATGCATATAGATAGATGTACATATTACATTATTTCTCGCATAGTGAAATGAATGAATTAAATTCATCGCGACATTTTATTCTAATATTTACTGGTGTGTACGTGTGTGTGCTGTATGTGTTGTGTATATCTATATAGCATTATATATTTTTATATATATTAGATATATGCGTATACACACACATATACACATCCCGTTCTCTCAATATATGCATATATATATATATGTATATATTTATAATATACATATCTAAAGATATTATATATATATATATATATATATATATATACATAGATTTAGATTTGTCTGTCTCTCTCTATGTATGTATATATATATATATATATATATATATATATATATATATAAGTTTCTACTTTGATGCGACATTATAACACTATGGGCCGGTTAATGGAGTGACCGACCCACGTGTTATATTAATGTATTGAAAACTGTGCCATACTGTGACAATGTACTAGTCAATATGATCTGGAGATTAGACGTCTTTTTTGCAGAGTGAAGAGTAAAATCATACCTGGGGTGTTTGGTGCGGTTGGCTCTTTAATCTCTATTAGGATTACTTCTTCATTCTTGTGACATTCTAAGTAGAATCTTCCCCAGCTTGGGTTACTTTGACTTGAATCGTCTTCAAGCGCGTTTTCGATGTTTTAAGCAGAACAAAACAACACACAACACAAATGTGATGTACATGAGAAATCTCAATCATTTCACATAAATATATATTACAATATTTTACAATGTTTTACGAAAGGATCAAAAGCAATAAATACTAAAAGTTATTAAATTATTGAGACTGCGTTAGCAACCTAGATTCATTTCCCATTAGTTTACATAGATGAAAAAACAAATAGTAGCTCATGCCTGTCGGGAACAATAGAGGTCGAGAAAATCGAAATTGCATTGCGCTTATCTTTTTCTTCTGCATCTCTCCACGCGCGACCAAATACACTCACGCTCATGCTGCAGGATAGTGAAAACAACCACAACAACCGGTGGTACTAGCAAATAGTACCAGCCAATACTTTAATAGAAATTTGTAGTTTTATTAATGCATAAATATGGCAACCACACAGAAATGTATCTTTGTCCTGATTATACTCTTTCGGGAGTAAACAATATTTTTGCGTAGATTACTTGTTATAAATATATATGTAATTTATATATATATATATATATATATATATATATATATATATATATATATATAAAAGAGTGTAGCCATCAACAATTGTGTTTTATTTTTAGCCTTTTATCATATTTTTATTTAAAAATATTTTTATAACGCGTTTCAAGCTTAGGTGCGCTCTCTTCAGATATTTTCGTGAAAAGTTTTTTAAATGGAAGTTTGAAATGTTATTTTTACATCTGCTGATACTAAATGTGTTTTTACGAGTGAAAAACACATTTAGTATCAGCAGATGTAAAAATAACATTTCAAACTCCCATTTAAAATAAAAGAAAAAAACAACTTTTTTTACGAAAATATCTGAAGGGAGTAAACCTAGGCTTGAAACGCGTTATAAAATATTTTAAAATAAAAATATGATAAAAGGTTAAAAAGACACCCACAAAATTGTTGATTGCTACACTCTTTTAAATATACATTTTTCTCTCGTTGGAACTACACAACCATCACTTTAAATATATATATATATATATATATATATATATATATATATATATATATATGTTTAGGTGTGGGGGGAGTAAGTGTGTAAATATTTACTAACGGAAAGACTCGAAGTTAACTTGATGAGGCATCCAATACAATTATACATTCTTACGTAGACAGAATATTAGCTATTTATTCAGATAGTGTTTTCATTTGGTAATATATGTGTTTACTAGTAAGGCTGCATATATACTAAGTATTGATCAGGTGAGGGGGCATATTGACAGAAATAGTTTATTGCATTTAAAATAAAATTACTGCTTCACGAAAAATCATAAATTATTCGGACACCACTGAATATGGCAAATGCATTCTTAACCATGTAAGCAGCACAATGAAGCGACAACAAAGTTATTTGCTACAATGTTTGCGTGTGATCAGAATTTCATTATTTAATAGGAAGATACAAGAAAAATTTGATCAAGATAAACTTGAATACGGCAACACTTTATCAGTTTCAAAAGCTATTATTAACCAACTTGGATACTGGTTGATTCTAATAAGCTCCTTCGTATGTGTTACCATGTTACAATTGCATATATATATATATATATATATATATATATATATATATATATATATATATATATATATATATATATGCATGTGTGTGGGGGGTTGTGTTTGTGCGTGTTTGTGTGTGTTCTTATGTATGTTGTTTTTACATGAAAATAACATGGAAATAATCGAAGCATGTTTCCTTACCATTTAAAATATCCACGAAACAATGGACGAGATATTGAATGATTTGGTCTTCCTTTTTCTATTTTTTTTTTCATATTTCTCTTTATAAGATTCATTCGGTAATTAATTAAAAACTCATCATGAAGTTAAAACATTGGTGTTCTGCACAAATATTGGTAATATTGGCTACTTTTATTTAGCTTCGTGTAAAAAGGATAAAATTAGATGGAAGCTGTTCGTGAACATTCAGATTTTTGTGAAATATCAACAGGAAAAAGTAAAAATCAATTATTAGGAAACATTTCATTTTTTAACGTATTTTAAAAGTCTCTAAGCATACAATAACACGAGATGAAGATTTAAATCAACACTATTGTATTATATTTGGTCCGTATTTGTTTTCACGTCAGTTAAGGAAGATTCCCTGAATTACAGTTTCTTTTAAAGGAAACTTAAGCTGAATCCGTAAATTTAAGCATTGCTTTAAATCAAAATAAAATGTAATATATTAGGATCATAATGAAAATAAGTAGTGTAAGCTTATAATTTGGTGGCATTATATCTTAATTTACCTTACTAAAGTGGGCATAGCATTTGTGCAAAACAATTTTGTTCGGAAACCTGATTTTACCCGTATTGAGACAGGCATTTTTCTCCATCAGGAAACCAATGTTAATTGAAACATCAACACATCTGGAAATATTTCAACTTGTACTAAACCACTTTTTCTTTTTGTATAAGAAAAACCAATGGGACACACATTTTATTTCTGGCATAGACTTTAATTATAACGAGCTAATTATTCAGTATTTCCTACATATACGTGCTGATATTTCCCTTAATTTGGTCTAAATACAAACAGTCTCACACTTTTCATATGTATCAATATCAATTGATGTATAGGTCGACAATTATATCGACATTAATATCTACTAGGTTGGCAAGAAATGTATTGCAGTTTTTAATTGTGAATTGAGATGAACATATCTCGGCTTAAAGAAAGTATATTGAAAGAAACAAGCACCCTTAGACTCCACACATTTCGCCAACGTAAAACAAGTATATTTATGCCAGTAACGTGAATATCTAGTGAACTGGTGACTGTGAAGTCGCTAAAGCGTTTTTAATATTGTTTAGGTTTTTGTAGCATTTCTCACGTCAATGTTGTCGAGATGCTTGTAAAAGTAGTAGTCGATAGGTGGAGGTCTGTAGAGAATGGCGAATGAGGCAGAGTTTCGTATCCCAATTCGTTCAGCTTCTGCAGTCGGGTATTGTCATCGAGAAGAGTTTGTCCTTTTTTATTGACTAGTGTTGGGTGTTTTTGTCAAAGTTCCATCCCTTGGTTGACAGTATTTCTACGCTATAATGATGATACATTCGAATAGCTATAATGGATAAAACTGGTCGCAGACCACCAAATAGTCAGTATGAGCTACTTTTGGTGTAATCCTGACTTCGGGAAGTGTCGTGGAGCTTCTTCGTCCACATATCACTGATCTGAGCGGCGCCGGTTGTTTCATCGCAAGTCGTAAAACGTTCGAAAATAGGTTCTTGTTGCGTCAAAAAAAAAAGAAAATATCATGGAGTTTTATTTATTTGTCTTTCCAATATCTCTCAAATGGTTGAAAATCGTCGTATACGTTAGGTCTAATTTGGAAGAAAGTTTTTGAACAGTTGTGCGTAAACTACGGCTCTAATTGATAGTTGTTAACATCCGATGGCCGGTTACTAAGCTCATCATCTTCAAGACAGGGAATTTGTTAAACCACCATAGTGGTGTGTGTTCAGTAGAGGACCCTGGGTCAAACGCTTCTGTTGATAAGTTATATAAGACTTACTTATACCATTTGAACAATAAGGAAAAATTAAAGGGAAAATTGCGAAAAAAATCTATTTAGGCTATGGCATGTCGAAGCAAAATGCTTATTAGAAAAGAAGATGGGCCAGAATTATTAAAAAATCATATACAGAAAAAATGACTTTATGACGTTAGATATGAAATGCGAATAAATATCAAATGGTAAGTACTAAAAATTAATTAAAAAAAGGTACACCATATAAGGGTAAAATAGGATGGGTAGTATATACGTAAGTCATAGTACAAAGATGTATAGGCCACTATAAAATACTAGGAAACATTGAAAAATCCACAATAGAAGAGGGGGAAAAATAAGGAAGATAAAAGAGAACGTGAAATGTAAGGAAGATAAAAGAGAACGAAAAAAAATAGAAAGGAGACAAATTCAGCAAACACAGGATACGGAAATACATATATAAATAGATAAAAATCGAGAGAAATACATAAAAATGATGAAAATGGAGAAAAATATTAAAAAATGTTCAAAATGAGTTCGAAAACAACATTAAAAACTAAAATAATATAATATTATATAAAATAAAAGTAAAATAATAAAGGTTCCAGTGAAGTCATATGTTTAGAGTTCCGGAAAGCGAATAATATGACAACTGTTTACAAATGCAACAAGGTAACAATTTATAAAGAACACAGTATTAGTACAATCATCGTAGATCGAAAAAAACGTTTATTGTTATATATACTTTGAAGTTATCCAAGAATATATATATATATATATATATATATATATATATATATATATATACATATATATATACATATATATATATATATATGTATATATATATATATATATATATATATATATATATATAAGACAGCAAATTTATTTACATCGAGTTACTCTTATAAATTATTATTTATTTAGTATATGAATATATTCATATACTTAAATAAATATATGTGGAAACAATTACCGCACAATGTTTTCATTTTAGGTTTAAATAGATACTTCTAACTCTTGGTGTAGTTTAATTTTTTGTTTACACGGTGGTCACCACTTATCAAGGGCCGGAAGCCACTCAGGGATAAGGGTTAATTCCAAGTACAGTACGTTAGTGTGGAGATTTGATGTAGTGTTTACTTAAGGGGGCGGTTTATTAGGAATTTGTTAACGTTGGAATTGAAAATATTCAAATTGTAGTCAGGTGGGAAGCAGGCAGACGGAACAGAGTCCCACAGGCGTGCAGTTCTAAGAAAGAAACTTTGTTCATGGAATCCACGTTTTGATTTAGGCACAGATAAAGAGTGGGGGAAACTTTTCACAGTGGATTAAGCTAGACGAGTGTTTTTCGTGAAAGATTGACGAGGGGGGACCAGAGATTGGAGTTCAGACGAGCACCTGCCATGGGAATAACGATAAAACAAGGATAGGCTCGCAACGTCTCTTCTGTGGGAGAAATAAATACATTTGATCTGCAAATGCTGTAAAGTATCATTATTCACGTCAATATATAATTTGAAATTGTATAATATGCTAAAGTGTAATTAAGATAGGTAGTTAATGTATATGTTCAGATTAGAACTTATGTCCAGCAATGCTGAGAAAAATCCAGGTGTAATCTATAACAATGTTTCTAATTTCAGAAACCGATATTCGGTAAAATAATTTATGCGGTTTAAACAGTAAACATACCATACATTTTTTTCTAATCTTTTACTTCATATGTCTAATTTCAAATTCAATTATATGCATTAATATGTATAACCTCCACGTGGCCAGTCTAAAGAGTTAGATAAGGTTTCGTATCACAAAAACGAAGAGAAATGAAATCGTAACAATTATAAAACTCTGTACACATCCCGGGCGTATTTGATCGATTATCGGGTGATTTCATCTTTAAAAAAAGGGATGATAGTGAATATATATATATATATATATATATATGCATATATACATGCATATATATACATATATATATACATATACATACACACATATATATATATATACATATATACAAACCATATATATGTATATAGGCGACGCTGATGGGTTAAAAATGTGTGAGGGGAGTTGTGCATTTTCGATTTTTACTGATGGTTATATATATCTATATATCTATCTATATATATATATATATATATATAAATATACACATATATATATATATATTAAGTTTTGATCTCACTACTTTATAAAAGGTTTAATATAATAATCGATAGAGAATTGGCTCTATACACTTAAATACGCATTCTGCGTGGATTAAATATATATTTAGCTTATACTTCGATCAGACAACATTAGCCGACTGCTCGAAACAGTTTACAAACGAGATAAAACTGGTAGATAAAGTAGGAAGTAATATTAAGTAGATATTTAATTGCAACCGCTGCTTTAAATATTTTAGATTAAGCTAGTACGCAAGTGTGTTTGAAAAACTTAGAAATTATAAGAAATGTACTGTAATGATCGGCGTTTCGTGGTAGTAATTAAACTTTCAAATTACAATGTTTTTTCTTTCCTGCTTTTAAAAACTTTTTTGCAAAACAAACAGTATTAACTGTAAAAGAGTTACGTCTCTTATCTAAATAAATTCCTCTTTGAAAATATTTTTGACAATAAGAAAATATTCTCCTGAAAGTATTAGATCGAATTTAATTTGATTGTATTTCTCGACGATTTATTTACTTAACTAATGAAGAACAATCGAAACATTTATTTTGTAAAGAGAAGGCTATAGACGATAAAAATGTTGCAACTGAATTTACATTATTTATTACATAAGAAACGTTTAACAATGTAAGGGTACTTTAATTTACACTAAAGTAACCAGTTTGATAGATAATGCAATTCCTCAGTATAACTTGATTTTTTTACCAAATGTTAAACCCAGCGCATTTCTTATATTGAACGCTGGATAAGACAATGCACTTAACTACAGTAGCTCATTTCTTTTAAGTTTAAAATAACAAGGTTCTTATGGACTTATTTAACGATTTATTTCGTTTATTTGATTAAATTTACATTAAAAATCGAAAAATAAATTAATGTATCACTATGTGATCATTTTCGAATAGATTTTATCTCAAAGAGATAGAGGAAGTGATGAATTCAAAGAAGAGTCACGAAAGGATTTGACGATAGAAACAAAGTTAGAAAGTTTGAGAAAGAAAAACAATCTCATAATACACAAAATAAATGAGAACAAAATGAACATTAAAACACGGGGAGGTTATTGCCTAACTTTTCGGTATTGCGTGTCAACCGGAAACAATGGTGGTCTAATGATGGTTCCACAAAGACGACAAACCAAGGATCTTCGGATCTAAAAGGCAAGGAACACGGAAAGCACTACAAGAATAACATAATTGGGAACACGTTTCTATTGATCAGCACAAGCCCACTCAACAAATCCCGGTATTAAAAAGGTTTTCGGAGCACTTCAGTTAGTTTCCAATGGATTTTTATTTATCCTCTGAGGGGAAACCCGGCGTTACCCCGGTGCAAAAACTTAAGAGTATAGCTTTTATGGAATATATTAAGCCCATTTTTGGGTCATATATGCGTTCAAAGATATATATAAGACTTGTCATCTATTAGTTGATAATGCATGAGTCTTATATGATATCTTCATGCTTTTGCCACGCTTAATGATTCTTGAAATATAATTTTTGTTGATCTTTAAACAATACTCGAGTATCATACTTCAATCACTAAAGGTGTACGTGAAAGGCATCCAGCCTACATATATAATGGTATTTTATTATACATAAAATGAAACATTTCCAGTTTCGAGTATTTACTTTTCTAGACTTTATTAATTTAATTATACTTATATGCATACATCTATTTAAAGAACATAAGAAAGCTAGATAGAAAGAGAGATGTACAAATTCATCTGAAGTTTTGTTTATAGACGTTAATCTGTGACTCCTGTAAGTGTTTATATGATACTGCTCTTTCAGACCTATAGTTGTATGTTTAGTACATGTGTCTATTCAGAAAAACAAGTTGACTGCACTTTCCAATCAAGGCTTTGTAAATATAGGCATAATTAAACACTGATCAGCTCTCCATACGCACAGAAACACAGACACACAAACACACACAGACACACACATATACACGCATATCTATATTATTGAATATTACAAATTACTTGCATTTGCTTATTAATTCCTTTATAATTTAAAGATGCCTTATTATATTTTGAGTTTCATGCTAGAAATGCAGGAAAATATTTGTACTGGTTGTGTATTCTAGTATCCTCGGCCCCTTCTTGGCCTATCTCAATAGATGGGTTTCGAGTAAAGAATATTCAGGTTATAATGTTTAGTAATCGTTTAAGTTTATAATAATGTATCAGTAAATATTACATTTTTTTCTAAAATTTTATAACCCTTATAGAATTTACTCATTTTTTATGCTTAGTGATTCTAAAAAGTTTTAACCTTGTCTGTTATTTTCGTATTCTAGTATAGTCATATCATCCAAATAAATTATTAGAGTATGAACTAGAATAAATAGCTTTCAAATTCTGTGCCAATGAGCCGATATCAAATTGGTACATATCTAGATGTCTCGACAGGCTTGTGGTAGAAAGGTACACGTATATGTTTTTTTCCTTAATCGTCAGAACAACAGTTTCTCGATAGACATTTAAGTTCATATATGAGGTGTGTCTTTTGCAAAATTAGGGCCGTGAAAGGAAATAATAATTTGTGAAGATAAGGCTAAACATTTTAAATTTGCTGTATTATAAAAATAGAAGCACCTATATGTATATATATATATATATATATATATACATACATACATACATACATACATGCATATATATATATATATATATATATATATATATATTGCTTTAAACAAAATGGACAGCAAACCCCGAGGGGCCCGTTTCATCAACAGACTTATCAGGAATTAATCGTTGATCATAATACAAACAAATAAACAAAAATACTCGCAAGAACAGACTTATTGGGTATACATGTAAATTTTACGGAGGGAGAGAGGGGAACGGGTGAGAATACGAATAAAATACAATAATGTAAAATATATGTACAAGTGAGGCAAGGGAAGAATTAAAATATATCCTCAAATAAGTCTAATGCTCCGAGGAACTTTTTGCGCAGACGGTTTGCGCGGGAGAATAGAGACTGACTTCAAAATCAGCAAGTGGTTTTTAGTCAGCCCGATGCAACATCCTAAAAGACTCCATTTTATACGCATTGACACACGCTGGATTTTCATGGAGGTGTTGGCCAATGGCAGATTTCAAGGAGGAAGCACGAGGAGGAAGAGCACCAATGCCTGCCACATTTTAATTTTACTGGAACATGATTGTTGATTCGAGCCTACAAATTTAAGGAGGTTACCGACATAGTCAGCAGCACACTGACAATTAAATTCATAAACTTCATTAGTTTTCGTGATGTAAAGTAAACCATCCTCAACAACTAGGGGAAATGCAGACTTTATGCCAACGACCAAACGTAGAGCAACGGAGAAGAAGAAATGATTCGTCTACCCAAACACTATATATATATATATATATATATATATATATATATATATATATATATGTGTGTGTGTGTGTGTATAATTTGTTTTGAACTGAGTGACTACATGAAATTTGTATATACACGCGTGTGTTGTATTCGTTCTGTGCGTATGTGTATGTGTAATATATGTCTGCAAATGTGTCCATTTCACAAAAGTCCGTGGGTTTAAAGCGAGAAATATCTGTAGTGCTTAAACCTCAATCGATATTTAAGCCAAGCTGCCTTATTTTCTGCAATAATTAATCAATTAAATATTTACCCCAACCACACACACACACACACACACACAAAACACTGAAAGAATGAAACTGCTACTCGGGGAATAGTGAACAGAACGCTTTATTTAAGGGTTTAGCCTTTCCCCGTTCTGTCAAGCATAATCTAAATAAACTGTAATTGCATTTGCAGTATTTGACGGTACTGAGAATTAAATCTGCAATTTCTGAAAAAAAAAAAAAAACATATTACATATGCGTATTACTTCCAAGCTATATACGCTGCACCACGCTTATTTTATAATGTATTTCCCATGGAAGAATCTTTCTCACTTTCGGTTAAGCTGATTGCTATGTATTTGATACAAAAGAGTTTTATTTATGTATTTCATGCATTTGCCTTTTATTTTCGTTTTCCCTTAATTCGACTAGTCTGAGGGGAACCTATCGTTGTTCGTTAGATTTTTTTAAAGGAGAGTAGACAACGCATTGTGCCTGCGTTATATATAACATGTACAATAATGGATGAAGGATGTGCCTGCGTTATATATAACATGTACAATAATGGATGAAGTCTATTTTTTACATAGGCATCACCACTTATCAGGACCAAGAGGCCACTCGAGGATAAGGGCTAAACAGTGTATAGTAGAAATTGGACAATATCGCTAGTAATGAAATTCGGAAAATTTGTTAACTTACATGGAACGGCTCATCCAAAACTTCTAAGGATCTTTAATCCCTGAGGTAGGAACTGGTAGCCAGATATCACTGACCACTGAAACGAGTTGCTTGGACTCAGTAAGCGCTGGTATACGTAGCTGGTCGTCAGTAAGTGGGCACTGGTACGGGTTACCAGGCATCAGTTTGCCTGTAGCAGGTAGCCGGACGTGAGTGAGCACTGAAACATCCGCCAGTGAATACTGGAGCAGGTAGTCGAAGGTCAAAGGACATGGGAGCAGGTAGCCGGAAGTCACTAGTCACTGAAAAAATTAAGTGGGCGTCAGAGGACAATGGAGCAGTTAGTCAGATGGTAGAAATTAGAGCAGGTGGCCGGGCGTCAGTGTGCCGTGTAATGTGTAACTGGCCATCATTGACCACTGTATAAGTTAGTTAAACGTAAGTAGACACTAGTAAAGATTGCTACAGGTCAGTAGGAACTAGAGTTTGTAGTCGGTCGTCAAGGACCGTATGAGGTGTAGGAGAAAGCTAAAGGCGTTTAAGTCGCTGCAGGAATAAACTGCAGAATCGCTGGAGTATGCTGATGCGTTGGACTAGCTGTGGTAGTAAGTTGGATTTTGTGGAAGCAGTTCGATTGAGCTTGAATCGCTACAGGAGTACACTGGTATTGCTGGAAGCCGCATGAGTAAACTGGAAGCCGAAGAACTTAGTCGTCGGTGGAAGTTAGCCGTAGTCTAAGCTGATTCAGTAATTCAAGATCTGTTATGTCAGGATGCGAGGGATCATGATGAATGTAGCAGTAGAGAGTGGTGTGTGCATCGCGTTCTGTCGCCCCTCGTCCACACGATGACAATGTCGACTTGACTCATCAATACGAGGTTGGAGTGCAACTAGGTCTCAGGCTAAACTAGAGATATGCTGTGAAAGCCGTTAACTTTATGGAGACCCGTTCGTGATACAGTCCACGATCAGTGATGGTGTCGCTAAAAAAGGATCACTATAATTAATTTCACTTCATATTATTTTCAGTTAAATTACTTTCAGTTTCGTCTTCGATGTTTATTTTATTATTTGTATTTTAATCTAGGTGCGAAATAATAGTTCTTTTGTTTTGTTTATTTCGTGAAAGATAACGTTTGTCTGTTTTCTCTTTGTTGTTTGAAAACAGTCGTTTTTATTTTCAGCATATGTAATCGTGAAGTGTTTCCAGAAGTGTTGCATTTTAGCCGACAACGTGTTTTGTTTATGAACATACGAGTAGCGGTCTTGCTAAAATCGACAGGCCGACTGAACGAGAACAAACTACCCCTGCATGTATTAAAACATAGATTACGCCCTAAATTCTGTCTACGTTCCCGAGTTCGACAGAAACATTTCTGAGTTCAAATAGATAAACCTGCAGAAGGTAGTATGTATCCTAGTCCGAAACGCTGTGAAAATATCACTCAACACAAGAGCTGTAGTTCGAAGAACCCAAGAAATAAAAATAACAAATCCGTATTTAAAAAATCAAGAAACATAATATATTAGACTCCTTGGAAAATACGGGGTATTCATAAGTTGAGATATTGAAGAAGCCAGAGAAAATAGTTTAAGGGCAGTGCGTTTGACACGTCTAAAATCGTAATAAAACCTTCTCCGATTAATTATATAAATTGTGTTTCATTAAAATCTGTTAATAAGAGTCAAGGTTCATTATTTTTATTTATATTAGAAATGAAATTCCGTGAGTAAAGTTGGGAATATTTTAGTGAATGAGTTGATTTTAAATGAGCAGACGACAAAGAGGTGATTCAAGCAGTATTTTTGTGTGTGTGTGTGTGTATGTGTGTGTGTGTATGTTTGTCGGGTTTTGCAAGTGTGAGCATGCATGAGTTGACATGCTCGTAGACATAAAACCTTGCGCAAGGGCGCAGGCAACACCGGTTCGTTGATTTCTGTTCACCTTATTTATTAATGAAAAACCTGTCTTTTGAAAGAACCGAAGTGACCCCACCCGAAAAAGGGCATTTCAGATAAATTCAGAAAATCCTCTGATGTATTCCAAATATAATGTCGTTTTTTTTATTAATTTACGCTTGCCCAAATTCAGTTATGCAGAAAAGAGTTTACACATTTTAGTTTGGGACGCAGAAGTGTAAACATTGGTCGCTACATTTTCACTTCGCCGAATAAACAAAATACGTTTTACTAAACGTAAAATATTTTCAATTAAATCTTTGATAGTGAAGTCCAATGGAGAATTCTGCCGCGCCTTAGATAAGAAGACTTACCGATATCCAGGCCGTTGCAGATAAAAGTGCTCCTACATGTTCGAGTGGCCCTGAAATACTGGAAGTATCGGGATGCACTAGCGACCTGCAAACAGCAACTATTCAGGGAATAATATTTACGCGTATAAAAGTTGTCCTTAAAGAAACTAGACAAGTCATTTCGGCATCAGAGAACACGTCGGTTTTTTACTTGTTCGAGTCGGCATTGAAAAAGTGAATCTTTCGCGACTTCACTCAACAGATATTGAAAGGTAATATGTCAACCTCGAATACCGGGATAGCACTATGTGGATGTTCCCAATCAGAACTGGTTCCAAGCAAACATGAAAGAATCCCATTTATCCCTATTGGTAATAATAGGAAACGTTTGGAATAATCGTCAAGAGAGCACTTAAAGTCAATTGCATTCAATACCTGCCCCCATCACCCGTTACAACTAATATCAAGGAGAATGAAAGAGCGAGAGAGAGAGAGAGAGAGAGAGAGAGAGGGAGAGAGAGAGTACTATTCGAAACATCCAAAACAGCTTAATTATAATTGCAAATATTCAAATCGATTTTCCGTCTTTTCTAGTCTTTTAGTATCCTGACGAAAGGTTTTATAAGCATTTTTGTAATATACATGATATATCTCAGATGTTGATGTATTAGTTTGCATACGCGGATTAGGAGATATTTTTATATACAGGACAGTTGAATAAATTGAAATTGTATATTGAATTAGGATTTAACTCGGAAGAGTTTGTGCATTTCGAAAATGTATTCAATCTGATTTGAATATTTGAAATTAGAAATTTCAAATATATTTTGAATGTTTAATATGGTACACACGCTTTATAACTAACATTAGATAATATTCAATATTCCAAATGATACACTATCTATCTATCTATCTATTTATAAGACTTGCTTGTTTTTCTGTTCGTGCAGAACTATATTGTTAACTTTTGGTCTACAGACAAGCAACTGCATACATGAAATATTTGGATCTGTGAAAGACTCCAATATTTTTTTTACCGATGATATAACTACTCAGTATTCAAAATAAAAAGAAATGAACTTAGTTCTGACTGTTGACACCTAAGTTATCTTTTTAATATTTTTAAATCACTACACGATATTGGGGACATTATTACAATCGATAGGGAATTGTCTCTATAATAATAAATAGGAAATATGCATATTTACCCGTATTTTATGCCGCGATTGCATAAGCAACCGCTTCCTAAGATCAAGCTTTACAATACTTCATATCGAGCAAGAATGCTTGATGGGTCAGTGGTATCCAAACAAAACACAGTTTCTATGATATTAACTGGTTCTTAAAACGAATATTATAAAAATGCACACAGATTACGTTCCAATGGAAGTTACCTCTTTTTCTCAAGAACTGCTGTCCTCATAAAATTTATATTTTTATATCGTCAGTTAAATATTAAAAAATGTAAGCTCTGTTAACAAAATCGTGTAACCCCATCTCGATTGTCTGTATATCTGCGCGTTTTCCGGTTTTGTGTGGATTGGGCATTATTATTATTTAGATAACAGTCTGATTATTCCTCCGTTATGATTTTAAAAAAGTCAAATGCATTTTTGAGAGTGCAAAACTTCTTCAAAAAGGCAAAATTCCTAAATTTTGTCTTTAAAAAGTTCAATCTGGCAACCCGCGACAGGATTACGAGAGTGTCGATCCTTTTATCTACGCTCGTTTTGAATATCGTAATAATATATGGTCATTGTTGTAATGTGTGAGCAAAGTTTTTGTAGTAATTTTCGCGTGCAATAGTCCTTCAAAAAAGAAAGAAGCCAGCGAAATGTTACATAAAAATGAGCATTCGAACGGAATAGAGAACTAAGAACATTGGCATAAAAAAACTATACCGAGACTATTTTCAATATTGCCATTTATAATGTAATTTTATTATTTGTATTGAACTATGTAGCACACTATTATGTGTGAGTATTTATTAGTACTTTTTAATTGTAGATTATGCCTTCATAAAAAATTTGCTATCCTGTACTTTAAAGAACCCCAACATCTATTAAACTATGGGAGAGAAATAGCGAACAACTGTGTTCAGAGGATAACATTTACTCTAGGATATAGATACAAAATAACTTTAAAATTAGCAAAAACAATAGAAAATAAACACAAAATTAATAAAATAAATAAACATGCATATACAAAAACTATCATACATGTATATGTATATATATATGTATATATATATATATATATATATATATATATATATATATAAAACTAACATAAAAAAACTAACCTAAATTTAAAACAGGTTAAGACACGTTATATCCAGGCTAAATAGAACACACACAAAAATCAGATCAACCAGTGGTCAAATGGGCCTTTGTCCTATAAGTGCTTCTCGATTGACTGACAGGACGGGAACTGTGGATACTAGAAAGCTGATTGGCTAACTAAAATCTCAATAGAAGGTGCATATATAAACACGATAGACAACCACAAAATTCGCGCATAAGCCTAAAGAATCCTCGAGTGGATGAAACGCGGAATATTCAGTGTAGCTTAATCACCATATATATTTTATGAATTACTAACTAGCTCTACCTACGTATTGAGCACTTTTGAAGTAAATACTTGAAGTTTACACATAAATTTATACTTTTGTATATTAATTTTATGTGAGTAAATGAAGTAGTTATACTTAGCTCCTGAAAGAGTTGAACACTCTCAAAATAATTTATTTCACACATTAAAAATAGATATGGAAAGAGTTAATTTCGAAACATCGCTAAAAAACATCCCCACACCTAGCAAGCGTAGCTATATTATTAAATTAATTAAAAAACAGATGAACTAATACGCCGAATGCGATGCCTAGAAAATTTCTTCCTTAAAAATGAAAACGTAAACAGAAAAGAATCCTATGGTTTTAAAACCCTAAAAATTCGAAAACAGCAGGCCAGTTCATAAACATTGCAAATAGCCTTTTAAACGTAATTAAAAACTTATAATTCCACAATCAACCTAACAATTTCCAACGAAAACAACACAAAATCGTTAGAAACATAAACAACTCTAATAAAATCTTTGTAAAAGCAGATAAAACTAGAAACTATTATAAAATTGATAAACAAGAATATAACAAACTAATCACAGAAAACATTACAAAAAACTACAAAAAAACTAGATGCAAACGAATGTGACTACATAGATATAATAAATACTGAAAGTTAACAAATTACCGATACATTACAAATTAACGATAAAGTGGGCAAATTGAAACCTAGTGAAGCATACATTCTGCTCAAAGAACACAAATGGGACTTCAATAATAATCGAAACACCCGCTTGATTAACCCAACTAAACCAGAAATAGGTAGAATTAGCAAAGCAATACTTTCTAGAGTAAACAAACAAATCAAACAAGACTTAGAATTTAACCAGTGGACAAATACTGCCGAAGCAATCACCTGGTTTAAAAATATAGAAAACAAAAGTAAATGTACGTTTATACAGTTCGACATCATATACTTTTATCCCTCAGTATGCGAGGGACTGTTTAACATTGCCCTAGAATTTGCTGAGGAATACACTGATATATCCTCGGAAGAAAGCATCATCATTAAAAATGTAGAAAATCAGTTCTAATAAATGACAATAACCAATGGATAAAAACTAAAATGAAAAATTCGTTTGATTTGGCGATGGGTGCCAGGGACTCTGCAGAGGCATCAGATCTTGTGAGATTATTCATTCTAGATACCCTCACAAGCATATTTGATACTACGGATATCGGCCTATATAGGGATGACGGATTAGTTATAATAAAAGACTCCAACAAGATCAAGGGAGATAACTTTAAGAAAATCATACACAAGGAAAGGAAAATTTTGGACCTAAAAGTAGACGTATTGGTTAATATAAAAATAACAAACTTCCTGGACGTCACGTTAAATTTAGAAAAAACACATATGAACCCTAATTAAAAGATAACGCTACTCCAATATACGTAAACCCTAAGTCTAATCACCCACCATCAATTATAAACAGATTCCTAACTCGATCGTGAGTAGACTCAGCAATAACTCAAGCGATGAAAATGCATTTAACAGGTCAACCAATATCTATGAAACTGCCATAAAAAATAGTGGACAAAAAATATTGATATCAAATATAAGCAACAAAACACCAATAACTATAATAAAATGAAAAATAGAAGAAAAAGAAATATAATCTGGTATACGGCCCCATGCAATCAAATGTTAAAAACAAAACTTGGCAAGAAATGTCTAGATCTTATTGAAAAACACTATCCCGCAACCAACGCCTTACATAAAATTTTCAATAAAAATACCCGAAAGTATAAAGTTATATATATATATATGTATATATATATATTTGTTGAAACATATATATGGTAGAATGTCACTCAAGAGAATTAATTTTTTTCTTTAATTTATCAACTTAAAGTTCGTCTAATATAAAATAAAGTATATGATAAAGCGTTCAATTAATTAAGACGTTAGAGTCGACAAATATATATGAATACACTGGCAAACTTACCATATTTATTAAAATTTCTTATGTAAAAATAATTCAGGTTGATATCGAAATCCCGTCGACATTCATTAGGAATACATAAGAAGCCGATTATTCTAAGTGCAATGCAAAATTATACATTGCCACCGACCAAGAGCACTCTATTCTGTTACACATCATGCATTATCATTAATAACCATCGTTGATCCTTTGTACATTAGTTCTCCATCCATAAAAATGGAGAGATGTGTAACAAGTCAAATAGAGATAATAAACCTAGTGGATGTTTTATGCGCAAGCATACTGCTCTTGAAGTTTATTCCAATATATCATTTGGTTTTCTGAAATATCTGTAACACGAGTCTGAAAATATCGTGACACATCGGGGAAGCTGACATTTTCACATAAAACATAAGAGAAAAGGTTAGGAATGCATTTATATTCGAATAAAAAATCAGACTTTCTTGCACAAACTAAACTGGGAAACTTGATTCGTCAGAAAGTCTTTTTAGTAAAACATTATTCTTGATAGGAAGTAACATTTTTAGAAAGGAAGTGATTGTCTGCTTCCTGTCAGTCGAAGCCATTATTACTTCTTGTCTTTTGTCTCTTGAACTATCAGACATTTTTATTTTAGATATTCAAAATTCATGACGGATGATATATTTTGCTCCGATGAATATATTCTCTTATTGATCAAACGATTAGGGGTCAAATGACAAGAAAATCAAAACTTTTTTTCTATACTTGCTCGCCAAACTTTCACAAGAAACACTCGTCTAGCTGTAAACACTATCAATAATTCCCCCCACTTTTTATATGTGCCTAAACCTAAACGTAGATACCATGAACAAAGCTTCTTTCTTAGAACTGCACGCCTGTGGAATTGTCTTCCGTTTTCCTGCTTTCTGGCTGACTACAATATGGTTGTGTTCAAGTCTAAAGTAAATAAGTTCTTGATGAGCCGTTCTATATAAGTTATCAAATTTACCAAATTTTCATTACTAATGATTACTATATTGTCCAATTTCTACTGTACACTCTTTAACCCTTATCCTTGAGTGGCCTCTTAGCCTTGATAATGTGGTGATGCCTATGTAAAAAAACAAAAACTTAATAATATGTAAAGTTAAGATAGGCATTTCCAGTCGAAGTAAGTTATGTATTAGACAGAATATATAAAAATACATATGAACTAATAAACACGTACGTTTATCAGTTATTTAATTTTATGTTTTATTATTGCAAATAAATATATTGATTTTCTGTTATATGAACTTGAATATTATATGATAATTACGACATAAAGGGAAGAGCTTGAGGCTAGTGGTCTTCTCCAAACTTACGAAAGTTAGAACTAAGGGGAAAAGTATTGCTTTAATTGTGAAACAGAATGCTAATGCGACAGAAAGCATCAATAGAAATTATACAGTTAAGCATAAAACAGTCCGGATGCAGTCATGAAAACGCCAGAAATAGAATGATTTATTTTTACTCAAAGCACTCACCGAATTAGAATTCTTTACAAACTAATTCTCTATTTTCCTCTAATTTTATATGAATTCTGATAAAATCCAACGAATATAAACCAAAACATTTTATATTTCATAGCACTTAGTTTAATCCATATTATTCAAAATAATATTTAAACATTTCAGGAAATCATATTTTCGAATAATCCTTGAACATATGCGACATTACTGATTCAATAGGATATGAATAATAATGATCTAAACTTTTAATGCATATCAATATTGTCATCTAGTTGCTTAAAATAAGAATATAGATTCAGTGTAATTTGCAGAATTTATGTTGTCAATGTAAAATACATAATGTACTTAATCTAAATAAGAAATCAACTGATCAGTTTATTTGGAAGACTGAGGAAGCTGGATCTCGAACGAGTTCAAACTTAACTATGTTTGCACATATGTAGCTACTAACGTTTGTATAAATGGAGGAATGTATATTACTATTGTTGTCCGGAAGGATGAATAAGTAAGATAGTAATACAACTATGGGTTAAAGAAGGTATTTGTGTTATGAAAGAAAACCCAGAGTAAACAGAGTACAATACTCGTAATACTTAAGGTCAAGGCCGTACTACGAAGTACACAAACATACCTCCCCAACGAATCGGTGACACTTTGTCTATTTATATATTTCGGAATAGTTCATATATTTTGCATTACACATCGCGAAGACAGAGAGATAGAGGGAAAGAGAGACAGACAGAGACAGATACAGAGATCCCAAGCAATATTTTATTTCTGTTATCAAGCAATGGTTTATATTCAACAATCGACATATACAATGAAAGAAAAAAAAACGTTTTTTTTTTATTTTCCGAAACAGGATACTTATGCCGCAATCTAAAAACGTACGCTGATAATTCTATTCTGCTACGAGGTACTTCATTCAAATTATTGCGCCATGAACAAAAAGAACCAGACATGTCTATTTCCAAACATCTTTTCGTTATTTAATGATCTAAAACTATTTTAGAATTGTCTATTAGGCAACGCTAACTTTGTAGACTTGCCATTGGCATTAATTGTTTTCTTTTTAATTTTTTAATCGTCTCCTGAATTAATCACATCTTAATACGCATCAGTTGAACGACTAAATGTTATATTTTCCAAACTTTATTTGCGGCGATTTCATTATTTTTTTCAGATATTCTTAGGAGTCAGTCGTCTATGTAATTGTTATTTCAAACGGATTCCTTCCAGATATATGTCATCGGTGCTTTTTTTAAGAAAATTCTCGTTTTCAGAAAGTTACAAACATAATATCTTTACTCCAGGATTTCAATGAGGAAAGCGCTCAACATGCCTTAAATATATTGAAATGTTGCAAAAAAATAAAAGATAGGTTTGGTTATTTTATTAGGCTGAACGAATAATATTGGTATAATATGTACTAGGAGATTATCACTTGCGCTGCTTGTATCATTTAACAAAGGAAACGGCATTTTGGTTTATTTTTTGGTCGAATAATGAGACACATTTATTCTTGCGTGATTCGCTAAAACTAGATACATTAGAGATCTTGCGATTGAAGCTGAAGTTGCTAACCGAATTCAAGATAAAACAACAATGTTGAGATTGCGATGAATATCGAGTGCTAACATATGTACTCACGCTTCATGATGATGGGTTACATTCAACTGTTATATAGGTAATTTTATTCAGGTTTACTTTAACACTGCCTTAAATTTTAGATCGCTGTCATTTCTCTCTAGGGATAATGAAGAGGATTTTAGGTAATAAGCTAAAATTTAGTAAAACATAAGTATTGACATCATTAGATACATATATTCAAAGTACTATGATGATTCAGTTAGTAATAGAAATCGTTTCACCCCAAAAATGTAAAATACCATAAAGCGTGCAATATATTCTTTCAATTATATGTAATACGAGACAAATCATTTCTGTTTTCCACTAAGTGATGTAATTAAATATATATTTAAACGAAAATAGGTAACAGCAACAGCTCATCACACTATTATCATAGCAGATAATAGAAATACACAAGCAACGTCACAAACTACTTTTATTTCGAGCTAATGGTCAGATTGCATTATTATGATTATTAAGACCACACCTTTTCTCATGAAGTGTGTGTGATTATAAAAGACCAGATAATGTATCCATCAGATGATCACAATGGAAAGACAAAAAACATGGGGAAATATTACAGATTCTCACAAAGATAACAATTGTTTTTCATGTTAATATAAATGCCCATTTTAGAAGTATCTGGAAAGCAATGATAAGCGTATGTCTTAGTTTTGACGATTTCAGCGCAAAAACTGAGTAAGTTTAATATATTTACTTTAAACTCTGGTTTTCTAAACTAAAAAAGAATCTTCGATTATGAAGATCTGACAATCAATGCTAAAACTTGAGATCCGTGGGGTTTTTATAGATTAATAAAAAATGCTAAAACTTGTCGAAGTATTGTTTTTTTTTTAATTTATATTCAAGCTAATGTGCTTATCGATTATACCTTTCCACTTAAAAGATATTTACATACTGTAGCGGAATTGGCAATAATCGAAATGGAGGGAAATAAAGAGCTTACCTCGGATACGTCTGTTGTTGTGTTGCGGGCCGAGGGGAAGAGAGTGGAAGAGAGTCCATGGGTTTTATTGGCGTTGATCCCATGCAATTCTCGCAGAATCGCGTTTGCTCTCGCCCGATTATGCAAACGTATAATTCCTGGCCGCTATAAAGGCAGGGCGCTGGGAAGCAGTCAGGCAGTGTCCTGCAGATTGTGTGTAGGTGGTTCTGAGGGTTCGATTGTTCTATGTGGCGAAACACGAATCTGCGAGAAGCGAATTTTCTTCTGCCTTTTTTCTGTCTCATTCTTCTTTCTCTACAGTCGTTACAGTCGAAAATCCCTCTCTTTTAGAAGTGGGCGATGCAAAGCGAAACTGACTATTTCCTATCTTTGTTCTTGATTTTTACTTTCTACATTTTGCTACAAGCTATTTCGGCTCGACTATAGCGAAGGTGCTGATAAGCAGTGATATCATGAAGCCGGGAGATGTTGTAGCGTAGCTGAAAAAGTGAGACTTGTCGCACACCTTCAGCAGATAGATGATATAGCGAGTTGACTACCTTTATATCTAGAAGGTGACGCACTAACCCTCTACATAGAAATGAATGATTACGATAAAAAAAGATAGACCAGACAAGGCCCGATTAAAAGAGGCATTTACCGACGACGCGTTTGCAGCATACAGAAAAATAACTATGGTCAGATGGGCTGGCGAACGTGTGGATGTTTACGTCAACAATACCAGGCAGTTGGTTGGATTGGCCGAGTTCACTGAACATGGCCTAGAGAGACTCACGAAATTGACTTCTGTCACTGGGTTTCCTGAGGTCATCTCAATTGCTCTTCAACAGGCGCCGAATATCGAAGCCTGACAATTGGGGAGCTAATGTCGAGAACGAGCATTTTGACGACGATTGGGGAACAAAATCATACCTGTTATTCTGACCTGTTTTAAATGCAATATTGCGAAGGACTGTCGAAAACGCGGAACACGGTGTTACCGGTGCGGTGAGAGTGTAGACTGGGGTCGGAACTGCTCGGGAAACGAGCAAAAGGAGGACGCATAAGCGTCAGTCTCCTTCCCCACAAAAATGACGGACACGACGCTCCCGGTGACAGACATCCATATAAACGGGACGCGATGTTTGGCGCTTATTGATACAGGATGCTCTAGGACGATTTTACATGCAGACCGGTGCCGGTCTTAGAGAAAAAACACGTGAATTTCGAAACGATTGGTGGAATATCCCATGTCTGTTGCGGTGTTAGAGCAGTCTCTGTATCCACTGATGAAGGTGTGTCTGCCAGAATCGATTTGTTGGTGGTGCGTGGCAAACCGCTAAGGTTTGACTTACTTCTAGGGATCGATGCAATAAAAGCTCTGGGAAGTGTCGTTGTCGAGCCTACAGGTTCAGTGCGGCTGGGCGGAACGAAAAATAGTAAATGCACAGCCATTTCTATTAATGAACCGGACTACCGGGAGAGAAATCATTACGTTGACGCGTTTACGGCCAAAGCAGATGTTTGTGTGGCAACGCTGCGTGAATGGAGACAAAAAGGTGCTAACATGTCTCTACTGGACCTCAGAAGAGCATACCTAAAGTAAGGGTCCATCAGACACTGTGGATATACGAGACTGGAAATCGACGGGAAAAATACTGTCTGACCAATTTTGGGTTCGGCTTGAATGTGGCTCCCCTGATCATGAGAGCAATTGTCAGCGAGGTATTATCTCAGGAAGAAGTTGTAGGTCTCGCAGCATCTGCTTACATTGATGACATTTTTGTCAATAAAGACGTGGTGCTCGTGACCCGTGTAAGAAAACACCTAGCGCATTTCGGGTTGGAGTGCAAGAACCCGGATCGATTGAAAAACTGTGTATGCGTGCTGGGATTGGCGGTCAGGATAGAACGTAGTGAACTGCGGTAGAAGCGAGGAAATGCAATTCCAGAGGCTCCCAGTATTGTTACGCGACAAACAATGTTCTCCCTGTGTGGTCGACTTGCCGAGCACTTTCCGGTGTGCGGTTGGCTTCGTGTTGAGAGTAAGTTCAGTAACAAAGGGCTGGGATGATGAAGCGAGAGACGTTGTACTGCATCTTACGATGTTCGAAACCTAAGAATCTGTGCAGCAAGACGATCCAGGTCGGGGAAATTGGTGTGTGGCCGGCAAAGAGCTGAATGTATGGGTCGATACTAGCTCCCTAACAGTTGATGCAGCCTTGGAGACGCGTGAAACTGTTGGAAGATGCAGGTTGGATGCGATCTGAAGATGACTCTCAACACATCAACTTGAACTGGACGCCGTATTGAAAGGCATCAGTTGGCTATTCAGTGGCAGGGCAAGGGACTACATATTCTGTCTGCGTATATTGGGTATCGGACACGCTAACTGGAAACGCGCGAGTACGCATCTAAGCAGCAATCTAGATGCTTTTTAGGGGGTGACTAAGCACTCTCAAGGAGCTTGTGAAAGAGTATGGACTGACAGTGGACGTGACGTTGGTTCATTCAGCATGAAGCATCGCTGACCAATTGACACGAGTACCACAGCGGCAGATTGAGGCGATGAAAAAGAAAAACGGGCTTGACCCGGTGATCGGCGCGGTTCATACAGATAAGCTGGGTGAGAGTCAAATCATGGCTATTCACAAAGGTAGTGGCAATCCGGGAGTGCGACGCACGACCTACTTTGTCAGGAAAAGTTGCCAAACCTCAAAAAAAGCGACCGTTATAACGGTCATACTGAAATGTCAGTTAATTGACCCAGCGCAGGTCAAGTGGGGAAAAGGAAAGCTGGAAGTGAACGAGAATTGGCAGAGAATTGGAATGTTTATCACGTATTATGGCACCTTCCATTTTTTAACTCTAACAGACTGTTGCCCATCGCGTTTCTCCATTTAGAGGAAATTGGCGAGACAGGACTCAGCAAGTTTGATTCATCAGTTAGAGGAAGTGTTCCTCGAACGTGGCTCGCCGCATTAAATCCCTTTAGACAATGACACGTCTTCTGCAGCAACGTGTTCCAAGCATTTGCGTATAAATGGCGAGTTCCCTTGCGATTCTGTTGTGCATACGCTCCACCCGGGAATGGCATAGCGAAGCGATGTCACCGTACAGTGAAACGAATGGCAGCGAGAAGGCGCTGTCCCATACAGGAGGTTGTCTACTGGTATAACATCACACACAGATACAACGTATCTCCCTCACTTCACTGCGCCTGTTAACAGGATTTAGCGAAACGAAGATCGAGTAAAGGAGACCAATTTCGCAACTGCGTCCCCAGGTCCCAAGAACAGCTCTTACCAGGTTAGAGATCGCGTGTGGGTCAGAAGACAGCAAACTTGATGTACCACAAGGTTCGGCAAAGGTGAGTTGACCAAGGTAATAAACCCTCAATCGATTTTGGTGGACGGTGTGCCTCGCCACGTAAAGGATCTGCGCCCTCGCCACTATGTTGTTACATCGGAGGAAGAGATGGACTCAGATAGTACGATGTCTTCTGAAAGGACAGAGATTATGATCCAGGACGACAGAGAAGATTTTGAGCCATACTGAAGAAGCGGCAGAATGACCACACCTCTTGCCTTTGCGAAGGAGCACCAGACAAAATCGCCGGTATCATGAGATCAGGGGGGTGTAGGGGAGTTGGCAATAACTGAAATGGGGGGAAATAAAGAGCTTACCTCGGATACGTCTGTTATGTTGCGGGCGTAGGGGAAGAGAGTGGAAGAGAGTTCCAAGATGGCGTCCATGGGTTTTTATAGGTGTTGAGCCCATGCAATTCTAGCAGAATCACGTGTGCTCTCGCGCGATTATGCAAATGTATAATTCCCAGACGCTATAAGGCAGGACGCTGGGAAGCAGTCAGGCAGTGTCCTGCAGATTGTGTGCAAACGGTTCTGGCGGTTCGATTGTTCTTTGTGACGAACCACGAATCTGCGAGAAGCGATTCTTCTTCTGCCTTTTTTCTGTCTCCTTCTTCTTTTTTCTCTACAGTCATTACAACCAAGAAATCCCTCTTTTCTAGAAGTGGGCGATGCAGGGCGAAACTGAATATTTCCTGTCTTTGTTCGGGATTTTTACTTACTAAATTTTGCTACAGATGCGAACTAAATAATATTAAGCATGGCTCACATTACAATATATCTTAGACAGAACAACGATAGGAAAAATATACCTTGGGTTTGTTTCTATATAGATGCAAATGCCTTAGAGATATTCTGTATAGGCAGTATGTTAATAATTAAAACATGTATTCAGTAACGTACTCTGTTCAGAGTATATAAATGCTGACAATTTTTTCGAGAGTCTCCCGCAAAATTGCCGCAAGCCCACAGAACGTAATAAATAATGAGAGCAACACCAGAAAGAGTTCGCGTGATATATATATATATATATATATATATATATATATATATATATATATATTAATTCTCAGTCAGTTAATTGCCATAATTATTCTCATAATTAATATATATATATATATATATATATATATATATATATATATATATATATATACATAAACATATATAAATATATACTTATACGCATATATATATATATATATATATATATATATATATATATATATATATATATATATATATATAAACTAAAAAGAAGTCAGGTAGCATTTATGCAATATGTGCGACTATTCTTCGTTAGAATACTTAAGATTGTCTGATGTATTTACTCGAATTCGGCATTTAAAGGTTCTAATATCGCTTTACCTCCGTGGCAATTGTTTGGTGAATTTGAGGTAAAATCTTAACAAATCGAGCAAAAGTTAGCTGCGTTCGAATCTTATGGCCGGCAAAAATTGTCAGCTCATACACTGATAATTGTAGAAGCATGAAACACAAGTTTATGCACGTATAAACAATAATTCTTGTATAATTATAACATATATTCTTAGAATAAATACGTTTGACAACGCAGAACAAGTGTAGTTATTCCAGTAAGATAACTTTTCTCGTTCTGGAGCGATGAAGGCGCTGAAAGCACTTTTGATACGGCTTAGATTTTTTAAGCATTTCTCACGCAGTTGTTTTAAGTAGAAGTAGTCAGTAGCGGAAAAGTCTGGAGAGTATTGTTGATGAAACAGAATTTCTTTAGCCCAATAAGTTTAACTTTGCAGAGTTGGTTTAGCAACGTGCATTGTCTAGAAGAAGCCTTAGACTTTTTTCTGTTGATTATGCTGGGCGTTGTTGTCGAAGCCTCATCTATTTGTTGACAGTACTTCTTCACTGTAATGGATTTCCTTGCACTCAAAAACTGCAATGATTTTTCCTGCATCTCTGGCTTCTGGAAGTGTCATGGAGCTTCTTCGTAGTCAAACCACTTTAAATCGCAAGTTTTAACACGGACGATGAACGAGTCGTTATTGTTTCGTGGAAGTAAAGTTGACACTTTATAATGGCGTTTCTATTGGTTCAATTCATGTAGCACCCATTTATTAAGTTTTTTTTTCGTCTCCATAACTCTCAAGTGGTTTAAAGTTGTCATATACGTTACCTCCAACTCAGAAGCAAGTTATCGAACAATTGTGCGTGAATTGGGTTCGACTGAGGCTCTTGATTGATCGTTGTCAACATCCGATGACCGACTACTACGCTCATACTCTTCAAGAATCTCTTCGCCACAACGGAATTTCTTAAACTACCATGGTATATATGTAATAATGGTGTCGGGGCCAAAGGTTACGTTGATATCTCGAGGTATTTAAGCAGCTGTTAGGTTTAGATTCAATTCAAATGAGAAAATTATGCGAATTTGATTTTTATCCATCTTTTATTCAACATTCTGAAGAGAAGGCATAATTGTTTTCCAACGATTGTAATTTAAACGAGTAGATAGCGAGCAAAACGTTCTTTAAAATAATATATAACGTAAAGATATTGTAACTTATTTGAAAATGCATAATTTCAAATCAAAATAAAAAAAAATCCACAATAACCTTCTTTAAGTTTATAACAGTAGTATGATTAATAGTATCACTAGTTGCATATGTTGTCAATGTAAGACTTTTATATCTAGTACTTATAATGTTAAACATCACGGAGATGGCCCGAAACATGTTATGATCGCTGTGGCAGAACGCTAGTCTACTTTCCTTAGAACACTGATTTATACTCCTGGAGAAGTATTCAAAGTAAGTAACGGGTATTTCCAATGGTAATCGGTTTAAGTAATGAAAACACCTGGGCCCAGTAATCCGAGAGAAACCCGTATGCACGTTTAAACTGGTAGTGAATTAGTTAGGATACTTTTGTGCACGTTCTTTTGTTAACGTGTGTAGCATAACTGTCAACGATTCGACTACGATCTAAATAGTATTCCAGCTATAATTATTTAAAAGAGCTCGTTAATGAAGATCTTTTTAAACATAGACTGGAAGGTAGATACTCTTTGTATACAAAAATGTACAATGTTCCGCTGACGTTTGCAATAATAATGGACAATTTCAACGATTTCTTATCAATTTAATTATTCCTCATATTCTCGTTGTTGTTTCACTACGTTTAGGCCGACTATTCCTCTGACTTTCGTCAGGTAGTTAACGTTCAATCTCTATGGACCAAGGTGCACATTGTCTGAGGATAGTGGTTTCAACCCTACCTAAAGCCAGCCACCTGCTTAGTTGATCAAAACGAGGTGAGACGGTAACAACTATGGAAGGAGTATTTGCTGAGGTTACAGTTAGAAGATTAAGCATTTCTATCCCGTCGAGCTTAACCACTTGACATATGCCAAAGGAATAGTTGACCGAAACATTGTAAAAACAACTAATATACGAGGATAATAGTTCGCAATAAATAACTGGATAAATGATGCAAATTACTCATCTCAATAAGAATTCCAATTACTTAAAATAATAATTTCAACTATAGTTAATATTTTTATCCGTTCACCAGCATAAAAACCTAGCATTTGTTTATCTGCATGACAACGCAACCTTTAAAATTATAACAAGCCAATAGATAACAAAACATATTACAGCGAGATTGCTTCCGTGCTTGCAAACACTTTGCAATATTCAAATCATATTTCCCCAAAATTCTTGTCATGGACTGGTTTAAAAATCATATACAGGAGATGTAACCAATCATCTTCCGGCTAATATGAATAAGCTGCTTTTTAACTGATATGCGCAAGTTGTGTTCGGTCTTGATAAAAACCAAATCAAACATCTAAAAAAATAGAATTACTTAATAATAAAACATGAGAAAAAGGTTAACTCATTCCGATTCCACTTCCCAGAAATAAAGTGAATATGATCTTTTTATATGAGGACATATTTTAGTCAAACATCTGTACAAATTTTTAGTATAAAATGAACCGATTTGTATGAAAAGAAAAAATGTAAGCATACAGATAATTTTGGATACCCAATTCATGTCTCTATACTAATTTGGTAAACAAACAAATATATATATATATATATATATATATATATATATATAGTGAAATTGTCTCTGTTTATGTGTTTGTGTGTGTACATTACCCTACCAAACAACTCTGCACATTTTCAGTCTACAGTCTACTCGAGATTTGACATAATGGTTATTGAGATGTGGGAAATCTAAAAGAGTTAAATTCAACGATTTGATCTTTGAAAACTCCACAAAACTCAGCCGCCAATTTTGGATGTAAACACTTGAAAATTTAGATGTAGGTTACTTAGACATGGATAAAACTTTTTAATTTCATCTGAGCCTAAAACAATGAATGTTAAGTGGTCGAAATTGCGGTAAGAAAGTTTATTCAGACATAAGGAAAGATTTTAATCGGCGGTTAGCCAAAAATGTAACAGCTAAAGAATAAAACGGTCCAAATATTTGACCTTTGGGACCTCTAGCAAACTATTCAGCCAATTTTAGTTATAAACATTGAAAGCTTTTACATAAACAGTATTAACACATTTTAATCAGTTTTGGGACGAAAATCTGCCTGCCAAGAGGTCAAAGTTTAAAGTGTTGACCTCTGAGACTCTACCAAACTCCTTCGCCAATTTGAACTCTAAACACTTTGAATTGTAGATGTAGGTAAACTGGACAAACTTTTGAATATATATATATATATATATATATATATATATATATATATATATATATATATATATATATATATATATATGCACATAAAGTTATAAACAGTGCATAGGGCTTAAGCAAAGCCGGGCTTAACTGCTAGTATGTCTATAAAAGTGAAATTGTCTGTGTGTGTACATTTTCCTACGAAAGAACTATGTCAATTTAAAGTCTACAAACTCGAGATTTGACATAACAGGTACTGACATGTTGGAAATTTATTTAATTAGTTTTCGGCCAGAAATTCGTCTGTCCAGGGTTAAAGTTCAACGATTTTTCCTGTGAAAACTCTACAAAACTACTTTGACAATTTTAAGTCTAAACAATTGAAATTTTAGAGGTAGGTTACTTGGACTGGGAGCATATTTTTAAATTTCATCCGAACCTTAAACAATATATGTTAAGGGATAAAATTTGGGGTCAAAATTAAAATCAATTGAACAGTGCGGTCTGTACCAAATTACTAAACATTTTACATTTTGCAGAAAGTGTATTCACACATAGGTAAAGCTTTTTAATCGTTTTTTTTTTTTGGCCGAAAATTTGGCTACTCAGGGGTAAAAGTTGAAAATATTTCACTTTTGCGGTCTCTAGCAAACTATTCAGTAACTTTTGTATCTAAGCATTTGAAATTTTACATAAAGCATTTGAGACATACAGCAAACTTTTAAATCAGTTCTGGGCGAAAACTTGGATGTGAAGAGGTCAAAGTTGAAAAAGTTCACCTTTCCAGACTCTATTCAACTTTTCCGACATGTTTAGGTCTAAAATTGGAAATTGTAGACGTAGGTTACTTGGAAATAACTCAAACCGTTGATTTATATATATATATATATATATATATATATATATATATTGAGAGAGAGAGAGAGAGAGAGAGAGAGAGAGAGAGAGATACATAAAGTTATGAACAGTACATACAGCCCGAGCAAAACCGTGCTGACCGGTTAGTATATCCATAAAACTGAAATTGTCTGTGGGTGTCTGTGTGTGTAAACATCATTACCAAACTACTCTGTCAATTTTAAGACTACAGATTCAAGATTTGACATACAGGTTATTGACATTTGAGAAAATCTTTGTATTCGGTTTTCGGCGACAAATTTGACTGTCAATGGGTAATGGTTCAACGATTTGACCTTTGAAAACTCTACAAAACTCCTCTTCTAATTTTAGGTCTAACCACTTGAAATTTAGATGTGGGTTACTTGGATATGGCTCAAACTTTTAATTTGATTGGAGCTTAAAACAATAAATGCTAAAGGTTAAAAATTTGGGTCAAAGTTAAAAGAAACAGATCTCTGCGGTCTCTACCAGAGCACTAAGCCAATTTTTGGTCTAAACATTGGAAATTTTGCAGAAAATGAATTCAGACATCAGGCAGGCTTTTTAGTCGGCTTTTGGCCGAAAATTTCGTGGCCATAGAGTTAAAGTTTGCGGTCTCTAGCAAACTATTCAGCCAATTTTGTGTCTAAACATTTGACATATTACATAAAAGGTATTGACACATTAGAAAGCTTTTGAATGAGTGTTTGTGCGACAATTTGGCTACTAAGAGGTCAAAATTTAGTTGAACTTTGTAGACTCTACCATACTCCTTCGCCAATGTTGCGTCTGAACACATGAAATTGTAGATGTAGATTAACTGGGCAAACATTTTAATATATATACACATATGCACATAAAGTTATGAACTATACATAGAGCCCGATAAAGCCGGGCTGAACTGCTCGTATATGTATAAGATTTTAATTAAATATTAACGATAATATTTATACATGCAGGGTGCCATTCAGTCATAAGAACCAGTGTTGTATATATACAATCCTTGGCTTGGGAGAGATGCTAGTCTAGCGGCACTGATGAGTTGTGATACAACGGAACAGCACTGTATGTCGATGACTACAAATATATATATATATATATATATATATATTTGTATATATATATTCTTTTTTGTTTTGCATAATAATTAATATATCACTACAGATAAACGAGCATAATTCTACACCCTTTCAGGCGATAATGCTACTGAACGAAACAGAAAGGAAAAGAGAGATGGCATGTATTTTTTTAATTTTGGTCTGCATTACGTTTTAACCGATACCACTAAATTCACTAAAGATGTCAATTGGTGATAATTCTAATGCCTCACTCGTAACTCAACAATTGCCTGTTTATTCCTTTATACCATCCACAATAATAATTTACACATGAAAAATGAAAGTATTACGCAATTCTATGATATTTTATGAATATTACGAAAATAGTGTAAGCACAAGCGAAATATAATTTTTTCGTAATTTTCAAAAAATAGTCTACACACGTAAATATATACACGTATATTTACTAGTGTGTATGTGTGTGTTGTAAATATTTATCTATCTATCTATCTATCTATATATCTCTCTCTCACTATATATATATATATATAACTATTTCATTTATTCACATAAATTTACTATACGAAAGTAGAGATTTATGCGTAAACTTACTTATTTACTATATATATGTAGAAATGTATAGTACTTTATGTCTACACACGTAAATATATACACGTATATTTACTAGCGTGTATGTGTGTGTTGTAAATATTTATCTATCTCTCTCTCCCTCTCTCTCTCTCTATATATATATATATATATATATACATGTAGAAATGTATAGTACTTTATGAAGATATATATGCCATTTAAGCTGCACAAAATAATCCGCGTTTCATCCTCGAGAGAATTCGTCAGGTTTATGCCTGGCATAAGCCGTACGAATTCATACGAGAACGAAACGCGGAATATTTTGTGTACCTTAATTGGCATATATATTTTCATAACTTACTACCTAGCTTTAACTAGGTATAGAGCACCGTTGAAGTAAATACTGAAAATTTACACATTTAATCATATCTTTTCATATTAATTTATGTGATTAAATGAAGTACTCACACACACACACACACACAAACACAACACACACACATATATTATATATATCCTGCTTTTTCTCTATATATGCATATGGATATAAAGAGAGATATATTGCAGTATTTATTGCATAGTGAAATCAACAAATTAAAATCATGGCGAAGTTTTAATCCAATATTTACTTGTGTTTATGCGTGTTGTTTATATATGTATATCAATATATATGTATATATATATATATATATATATATATAGATAGAAAGATAGATAGATAGATAGATAGATATATAGATATATACATATATACATACATACATAGATACATACATAGATATATTTTTGGTGTATCTTTAGATTTACCATGACAAACAAACTTTAATACATTCAGTTTCATGAAAAAAAAAACTTTTGTTTGTTTTCTATAACACATCTAACATCGAAATTATTGAATTCATTTTGTTGACGCCTGTCATGCTATTTCGCAGCAATCGTACACGTTTTAACAGTTACCTGTCTATTTTATATTTCTCAGGTTGATTAAGTCAGAGTGCAAGAGGTGGAAAAGAAAGCCTGTCAAAAATGTAAAATCTGTCACATTCTCGAGAAATGTAAATGAAATGTAGGCGACTATTCAACGCAACATCGTTGGTACTTTTACAGATAAGATTTATCATTCTGAAGAAAAAAAACAAACTGTTTTGCATAGTCTAATAAACAAATGTAAATCATGGCGACGTGTAAATCCAATTCAGTCGTTCTTTTACGAAAAAGTAATAACTGATATACATCACAATATTAAGCAACATCTAGTGCTCATTTTGAAAAAGACGATTAGAAATATGTTGAATAAGGAACTGCGATAAAGAGTAGAGAGAACTCATAAAAGTGCCTTATAGATTGTTCTATGTATTTTTAAATCGTGGTTCGAAACACATATATTTGTGCAAGTTTTGACTAATTAATTTTACTGTGTTCATGTTCTTTCCACTGAAAAAAAAAATAAATATGTAGCTTACTATGGATTACGAGACGCAAGCCTTCGTCATGATTTTGTCTTAGCTCCTTATATATATATATATATATATATATATATATATATATATATATATATATATACTGACAGCACTTTTCTTAAATTTTTGTCCAATGTTCTTCCAAATTTCAAATTTTATCATTGCGTAGCCGTTGCTTGATATAATTCGATACGTTTTCGATAGGATTGAGGTCTGGAGATTGTGCATGCCAAACCAAAAACTTCCTTCCAGGACGCTCTTGACATTGTCAGCTGTGTGAATGGGAGCATTATCCTGCATGAAAGTGGAATTATCATCCAAATTCCGACCAACGTAGGGTAGAAAATGTCAGTCAATATATTAATGTACTTCGTCAGATTAATTCGACCTTCCAAGCGAGCTATATGCCCTGGACCATTAGTACTAGTAATGCCCCACACCAAAACTCAGCCTCCACTACCTTGCAGCGTTGAAACTGAGCATCTAGTACTACCTACCATCAGTGTCTTGCCTATTGAACTTGCTTTCGTCGCTAAAAAAGCATTTGGACCAATATGAAGATCATGATCTTCATTGCATCTCACGAAGTCCAAACAGCGTTATCTGTTCTTTATAGAAATCATTGGCTTGTGTCTTGCAACATATCCTCGCAAATTAAATTCTTTTAATCTGTTCTTGACAGTAGAAAGAGAGCAGTTTTTTTTAACAAGATTGCACTGCTGTTGGATGTGGGGAGCCGTTTTAAATCTGTTTCTTAGGCTGCGCATCTTGATAGAATTGTCTTCACTGTTAGAAGTAACTCTAGTACGACCAGATTTAGGGGCATCACGAACACTGCCGGTGTTTTTGGTACTTTGGCACAATCTTTCGTACCGTTTTCTCATCACACTTTAGTCTGCGGCCGATTTCTCGGTTGGATAAACCAGAAAGGTGGAGATTAATGCCCTTCTGACGATCACTAACGGAAAGTCGTGGCATATGGACTAAATGTTACATTGTATAACGCGGAACAACAACACTTACGATTAGGGATGCTTTGTTGCATATTGCTGGATATTTTAAAGTGATTTAGGGGCTATAATTTAAGCTGGTTATTAGTTAATTTGTTGCTGCGGACATGCTTTTCACCCTCCTCAATTTTAGTTATTGTTTTAAAGATGAGATGAATACAAGAATATTTTAATTAACAGCCAAATATAAACATGGGAAAAATTAAAGAGGCATAAAGAGCGAATGAAATGAGGTATAAGTTGTTTAAAACCGCTACATTAAATTTAGCTTAAATTTGCAGTTTTTGAAAAATTACAAGTGCGGACATTCTTTTTGCGGCACTGTATATATATATATATATATATATATATATATGTGTGTGTGTGTGTGTGTGTGTGTGTGTGTGTGTGTGTGTGTAATTATTTACTATAATAATAAAATACTTTCAGAAACTTGTGTTTTATCCTTTCGGGAATCTTCAGTGTAGGGTTTCACGATTAATACCAGTCGATAGATTAAAACTGGGCAATCGAAGCCATCTCTGGCTTAATAAGCTAAGACCCAATTCATTCGCTTGAAATTTGGTTGAAATTTAAAAATTTATCTCAAAATGTTTTAGCGTCAGTCAGAGTGATCTAATCATTATATGATGATCTGTACATGAGAGCTAAATTGACCGATTTTTAATTCAACTGAAAATACTCAACGATAAAAAACGAGTTTCTTAAAGAGGTTGACATAATTATTTACTATAATAATTATTTAATAGCTACAGACATCAGTGTTTTATCCTTTCGAGAATCTGCTATGCAGGGTGTCACGATAAACACTAGTCGATAGAATCTAACCCGGCGACAGAAGCCATCTCTGGCTTCATTAGCAAAGACCCAATCCATTCGGCTACTGTATGCATATATATATATATATATATATATATATATATATATATATATATATATATATTAATTTTATTTATACAAACATTAATGGCTACATATGATTACGTCTTCAGGCCAAGAATTACCGTCGAAAGACTTTTGACGGTAATTCTTGGCCTGAAGACGTAATCCCCCAACGTGGGTGATTACAGAAACATGTATGCACATATGTAGCCATTAATGTTTGTATAAATAAAATTAATATACCTGCTCTGTTCACTCATTGAGCACTATTTTGGTAGACACATGTTGTTTCATTGGATGTACTTCTAGGAAACTAAACTCTACTGGCTATATATATATATATATATATATATATATATATATATATATATATATATATATATATATATATATATATAAAGCTGAATGTCTGTGTGTGTGAGTGTATGTGTGTGTGTCTCTGGTCACGAATAGGCTCCTATATGGTTGACTATTTTTAAAAACTGATTGCATATACTCATAGAAGATGTATCGAGACACAGGATTTGGTATGTTTTATTTGGCAGAACGGTGGTTCATTTAAATAAAAGTATGGAAATAAAAAATTTAAAAAGTAAAAAAAAAACGTTTACAAGTGTTTTTGATATAGATGTACATAAGAATATTTTGATAAGTATGTTTAAACTTAAATAGGAATGGTATAATAAAATTGTGGGGTCTGAGTTCGCGCCTGGCCTCCATAGAATGGAAATAGGATCAAACTTTAATGAAGACTTTTCATATCTATCTGCGTAAGTATACTTTGATGATTATGTTTCAGTTTGAAGAAATATGGTATAATAAAATTATGGGGTGTTCGTTCGCACCTGCCCTCCATAGAATGGAAATATGTCACAAAGTTTAACAAGGTTTTTTAATATAGAACCACATAATATTGTGATAAGTGTTTATATGTAAACAGGTCTGGTATAATAAATTATGGGGTCTAGCTATTTTATTTTTGCTTTCATCATATTTTGCTTTAGTTTTGATATCCCCAAATTCGAAGCTATCTCTTTACAACCCTTCCTTTTCATAACCTATCATACTTTCATAAATCGAGTCTATTTACTGTAGGCTGTTTTTGAACCCAGTTAACAAAGGGTACTTTTGCTAGTATATATATACATATATATATATATATATATATATATACATATACTCTTACAAAATTGAGGGTTTCGTGCATTGATCCTCATATTAAACCCTTTTTTTCTATTTATTAAATATTATTTTGTTATATATGGGTCGTGGAATTGAATTCATCTGCAAAAGATCAAGCTAATTTGCATATTTTTTAAAACATACGTTTTAATTAATTCCCTATTAGCTTTTGGGGCTTTCTTCCGGGATGATTATCGCTAGATAAATATTTGGTATATAGACAGGAAACTTGATATAGAGGGTATTCGAACAAAATACGAAACTTTATATTTGAGATGTAGCTTGGTAAAATTGGTGCAAAATTGTGAAAATCAAAGAAACAGAGTTTGCCAAGTTAAGGTCGAACAACGTCATTACGTATCTGCATGCATAGCGTAATAGCTATTGGTTCATGTTTAACAGTTTAGTCTTGCAGCACGCATGTCTTCATATCGCAGGCATTAACGTCAAATGGGGAATATATCGTAAGCTAAAGGTTTTGTTTTCGATTCTCGGTGGATGCGCACGAGTCATTTGTTTTAAATCATTACTAATATATTTATTTTATTTTTTTTTACATGGGGGTCACCACTTATCAAGGCCCGAAGGCCATTCAGGGATAAGGGTTGTTGCGTATACAGTAATCAATGAGATAGTATTGTAGTAATCATTCGTATTGTCTTACTTAAGGGGGCGGTTTGTCAGGAGTTTGTTTATGTTGAACTTGAAGACGTCCAAGTTGTAGTCAGGTTGGAAACAGGCAAGAGGCACAGAGTTCCACTGGCATGCACTTCTAAGAAAGAAGCTTTGCTCATGGAACCTACGTTTGGATTTAGGCACAGATAAAGAGTGGGGAAAATTATTGACAGTAGTTTCAGCCAGACGGGTGTTTCTCGTGAAAGATTGGCGAGGGGGGACTAGGGATAGGAGCTAACACGAGCACCTGCCATGGAAAAACGATAAAAAAAGACAGGAACGCAAAGCCTCTTCTGTGAGAGAGAGGTGGCAGGGAAGAGAAAAGGGCATCCCCCAGTAAACCACGAAGTCTATTTTGTACTCTGTCAAGGTAGGATAGGCTGTTTTTAGCAGCTCCTTCCCAGATGTGGCAGCAATACTCCATCCTTGGACGTACTTGGCTTTTATAAAGATAGATAATTGCATTAGTGGTGATATATCTTCTGGAGCGGTAGAAGGATCCCACCATTTTCCCAGCGTCCCTGGCAACAGATTTGATGTACGTGTTCCATTTCAGATCAGGAGTAAACGTCAAACCCAGAAGCTTGTCAAAACATGGAGCCTCCTCATGACGAGAGCCATCCATTTCAATTGATTCCAGATGGGGATCAGAGCGTTGATGATGTAAAGATAGAAGCTTGGTATTGGAAGCATTAAAAGTTACCATCCACCTCCTACCCCATTGTACCACCCGCTCAAGATCAGAGGAGAGAGAATTAGAGAGAACTTTGTCATTTACAGCCTTTCATGTGTTGCCATAGATGGTCGTGCCATCAGCAGCAACGAATGATTTAAGTATGTGTTTTGGAAGATCATTGATGTAGATCAGGAAGAGACTTGGGTCCAGGATGGACCCCTGGGGGACACCAGCATTAACACTATGGGCTTCTGATTTCTGCCCATCAACCACTACACTTATGAACCTGTCAGAGAAAAATGATTTAATGATTGAGAAAACATTTCCAGTAACACCGTAGCTGGAAATCTTGTGAAGTAGGCCCTTATGCCATACCTTATCGAAGGCCTTCTATATGTCAGGAGCAATAGACCTGGAAAGGAAACCTTTGGCAAGAGATTCACTAATCCTATGTGATATAACCGTTAGCACATCTGCTGTAGATCTTGTAGATATACTGAGTTCAATATCATCCCGTATATAATATTTTGATTGCAGAAATCATTTTTAACGATGGTCGTATTTCACTGCTCTTAACTGCTAATAACGTGCATAAACAAAACATAACCTTCCCTTCACCCTATACATAATTACTAATGCTTCTTGAAACACCGTTCCCCCATTCCTATTGGCTGAGCACGGAAGATACTTTTATTTTTAGAATGCCATTCTAGCCCAGATTAAAGAAAAATATATCATGCGGAAATATGCCTACACTATACGCGCTTTCCATAACATTAGTACGAAACCAGTTCTCGAGTGAGGACTTTTTTAGTGAAATTTTTTTTTACATATATATATATATATATATATATATATATATATATATATATATATATATATGTATATATATACACTTGTGCCCGATATTATTCATACCCCCCCCTTGAAAATTGAGTTTATTAGGTGTAACTTTGTAAGAATTTATTGTTTACGTCCATATTGATACATATTCTTAATAAACCTCTTCTGATCATTTTCGTCATTTTAAAATCTCGGGATACTTGTAATAAAAGAAATATACAGCTATTTATAAAATCTGCAATGTTCAAAAATAATCATACCCCCTTATTTTTTCAGTATTAATCGAGTTTCTGACTGTTTGTTTCCTGTTTGATTCTTATTTTGAATGCTTTTATACAACCTTTGATTAATTTCATTGCGTTATTTGCATTTTTTCAGAAATTAAAATTATATCAACTGAAAACCAATAAAAGAATAAAAATTATTAGAATGGGGAAGAAAAAAGAGCTTAGTAATGATCTTAGGACTAAAATTGTGAATTCACATAAGGATGGTTTAGGTTACAAGTCAATTTCCAAGAAATTTGAGGTCACTACAGCGACAGTACAGAGCATCATCAAAAAATTCCAGAGCCACCACACAACAAACAACTTGATTGGTAGAGGAAGGAAAAGGAAACTGTCTGCTAGAGCCACCCGGAATATTGTAAGAAGTGTTAATGCAAATCCAACCACCACTACTAAGGACATTTTAGAAAATCTGGAGTCTTCTGGCATAAAAATATCAAGGCAAACATTGCAAAGGACTCTGCATGAAAATGGTCTGAAAGGAAGAAGACCAAGAAGGACTCCATTGCACACCGGAAAACACCTTGCAGCACGTCTAAAGTTTGCTAGGACCCATGTGAATTCTCCAGATTCCGTTTTCTCAAGTATTTTGTGGACTGACAGAAACAAAAATTGAATTGTTTGGCCATATGGATGCTTCTTACGTTTGGAGGAAGAAAGGAGAAGCTTACAACCCAAAGAACACCATACCCACGGTGAAACATGGTGGTGGTAGCCTAATGTTTTGGGGATCCTTTTCGGCTAGTGGTCCAGGTAGTTTGGTCAAGATAGATGGAACCATGAAGAAGGAGTAATATTTGGAGATACTCCAGAAAAACATTAGACAGGATGCGGAGAAGCTCCATTTAGGACCAAACTGGGTCCTTCAACAGGATAATAATCCAACAAATACTGCCAAAATAGTCAAGAAATGGTTTGAGGATTATCAAATTAATGTTTTGGAATGGCCTAGCCAGAGTCCCGACCTGAACCCTATCGAAAACCTCTGGCACATATTGAAAACTGAGGTTAAAAAGCGGAAACCTAGAAATTTGAGGGATTTGGAGAACTACTGCATTGAAGAATGGTCAAAAATCAGTGTTGATGCTTGTAAATACCTTGTTGATAAATATCCAAAACGGTTACAGGCAGTTATTAAGAATAAAGGACATGCTATTAACTATTAGTAAGAGAGGTATGAATAATTTTGAACTAGTACCATTATTGTTTTTCTTTGTATAATGTTTCAAACTTGCATAATTTATTTATTTGTTGAGTTTAAATTAAATGCTTATGCTTGATTTATTGTTTGAAATCCCTTTAATATTGTCTACCTTCTGGTTTGAGCAATATTCTTATAGAAATCTCAAAGATCCGAGGGGTATGAATAATATCGGGCACAAGTGTATATATATATGTTACCTTATCTTTTTTTAGCTTTTTATACCAAGGCGTGTGATGCTATGTATTTCTTTTTACGTGTGTCTCGTTTAAGATAATGTCGCAAACATGGTTTTCTTCTTTTGGGATAGAAAACAAACGGCATTGCAGTAACACGGAAAGCACGCGCGTACTTTTTGTATATATGTACCCAATCGCGCGTGCATGTGTATGTGTAAACACACACACACACACACACATATATATATATATATATATATATATATATATATATATATATAAACATATAAAATAAATATATAAAGTAAATTGCTGGAATCTGTGTTAAATAGAGAAGTAATCAACCATCTCAGCAAAAATAACCTTCTTAGTGACACACAATATGGTTTCAGTTCTGCTAGATCTACAGCAGATGTGCTTACAGTTATATCTCATAGGATTAGCGAATCTCTCGACAGAGGCAACCTTTCTAGGGCAATTGCTCTTGACATAGCAAAGGCATTTGATAGGGTATGGCATAATGGTTTACTTCACAAGATCTCCAGCTATGTTATAGCTGGAAATATCTTCTCAATTATTAAATCATTTCTCTCATAGGTTCATTAGAGTAGTAGTTGATGGGCAAAAATCAGAAGCTTACAGTATAAATGTTGGAGTCCCTCAGCGGTCCATCCTGGGCCCAACTCTTTTCCGAATCTACATTAATGTTCTTCCAAATCACATCCTTACATCATTCGTAGACTTTTTTGCTGACGACACTACCATCTATGGTAGCACATCTAAGACAGTAAACGACCAAGTTCTCTCCGATTCTCTCTCCTCTGGTCTTGATCACGTTGTACAATGGGGAAATGAGTGGCTGGTTACTTTTAATGCATCTAAAACCAAGCTTCTATCTTTACATCATCAATGTTCTGATCCCCATCTGGCATCAATTAAAATGAATGGCTCTCGTCTTGGGGAGGCCTAAAGTTTTGACAGGATTCTGGGCTTGAACTTTGTTCCTGATCTTAAATGGAATACGTACATCAAGTCTGTTGCCAAGGCCGCTGGAAAAATGGTCGGATCCTTCTATCGATCCAGGAGATATCTCACTGCTGATGCAATTCTCTATCTATATAAGAGCCAGATACGCCCAAGGATGGAATACTGTTGCCACATATGGGCAGGAGCTGCTAGAAAGGACTTGTCCTGCCTTGATAGGGTTCAAAATAGACTTTGTGGCCAGGTAGGAGATGTTATTTTCACTTCGCTGCAACCTCTATCTCACAGAAAAGATGTTGCGAGTTTGTCTCTGATGTATCGTTATCTTCATGGAAAGTGTTCGACTGAGCTTCAATCTATGGTCTCCCCTCGCCAAATTTTCACAAGAAACACTAGACTAGCTGAAAACACTATCAATAATTTTCCCCACCCTTTATCAGTGCCTAAACCTAAACATAGATTCCATGATCAAAGCTTTTTTCTTAGAACTGCACGCCTGTGGAATTGTCTTCCGTTTTCCTGCTTTCCAGCTGTCTATAATATGGTTGTCTTCAAGTCCAACGTGAACAAGTTTCTGATGAGCCGTTCCACTTAAGTTAACAAATTTACCGAACTTCCATTACTATCGATTACTATATTGTCCGTTTGACTACTCTACACTCTTTAACCCTTATCCGTGAGTGGCCTATCGGCCTTGATAAGTGCTGACACCTGTGTAAAAAACAAAAAAAAACAAAAAAAACACGCACGTACCATACTGCAGCACGTATTAACAGAGACATGTTCGCGTGTGCGCGCATGCACACACAAACACGCACGCAGAAAATTCCGCATACACACAAACAAACTAACACAAATTAACACAAATTAACACAAACACAAACGATTTATTGCAAGATTGAGTTTTTCAAAAATACAATACTTGATTCAATTTCGTTATTTTCGTTTGCAGCATGTTCTGGATAGTAAAATGTCCATCCCTCTTCCAATAAAATATATAAAAGGCCCTCATAAAAAAAAATTAAATAAGGGTGCCAATATTTATTTTTAGGATTGGAAACTATGGGTCCAAAATCTTACAAACATGTGTGTGTATGGGGGGTTATAATGTCAAGCTATTCAGTCGATGAAACTTACACACCTTTTGTGTGTGTCTGTGTGTGTGTCTGCGTGTGCACACGCGCTTGTGTATTCGCACGCGCAATATATATATATATATATATGTATATATATAAATTATTTATATATTGATGTTATTTTTTTATTTTTATTTGTACGATACGTTTTGAATGAATTCCGTTCTTATTACGAACGTGTATTTTTACCTAAGTGCGAGTTATGAATAATTTATCGTTTGATTATTGATTAATTATATTTTAAAATCAATATATATATATATATATATATATATATATATTCTTCTTTTTCTTCTTCTTCTTCTTATTATTATTATCATTATTAAAGTTTTAAAAAGGACAAGTAGAGTCATTATAAGAATTTGGAGGAAGAGATTTGGGGGGGGGGTAAATAGACACGAAACAAGTAAAAAGACTATTCGACTAAAATAAAAAATAATAATAAAAAAAAGAACCGTGAGATATTTTCCGTCCGACATTTGTCAAGAAATTACGTCGACAGCGATGAAAATGAAACAATTTCCACTTAATTAAAAATGGAGGCGAAGGGAGGGGTGAATACCCCCATCCAAAAAATTATAAACCTCCACGGCGTGAATTAAATGAATGAATAGCCCGTGATATATCGTCCATATTTAAGGACCTAAGACCAAAAAAATCATAATTACTTGCCTGCAGCTAAGTTCAGAAACAGGAAAAAATGACACAACGTCGACATTTTTTTTGTAAATCAGATCTTTTTAAACAGGTTTGATTTATGCGACAGCTCCTTTTGCCGACAGAGCGATGGTTTACGCATTAGTAAATTAACGGCCTCCAAAATATTGAGATGCATTTTGGAACGGGCCTTGTGTACAATGCGAAAACAGCCATCCGAATACGCTCCACCACATGCGTTATTGTTATACAAGTGCGCACCAATTGATGACTCATGAATAGGTGAGCGCCCGGATGTGGTTCGTACATGCCCGGAGGTGTTCTGTGAACGCCCGGATCTGTTCAACAATGAGCTAGCTGTGAGCGCTCTTTCCAAAAACTGAAACCCATAAAAAACTACTTTCGATCAAAAATAAACCCGACAAAGCTTATAGACTTAGCAAACCTCTCCATAGGTAGGGAACGTGTTGATAGAGTGAATTTCGATACAGTTATTGATAACTTTGCCGAAAAACAATCGCGAAATATACGTTTGTAAATTTCAACTGACTTGATGCCTAGCGATAGTTCTCCAACAAAAAATAAATTTTTCAATTCATAAATACATTAATTCGAAATAATCTTTTAAACTATTTTTATAAAAGATTGAAATATTATTAACAAAAACAAATTTCGTAAATGACGCGCTTAAACCCAGCGATTATACACAGATATTTCAAAAAGCACGGATACAAGACGTTTTTTTTTCTCTTCGGGAGGCTCGACCTGTTAATACTAAATTATGAAGAAAAAGAGAAGAAAACTACATCGGACTATCCGCCCCTTGATACAGCCATGCTTTTGTAGAAATTCGGAAATAAGAGCAATGAATAAATAAAAAATGTTTTATCATTTCTTAACGTTCTTATCATGATTTCAAATGCTCTTATTTACATTTATAAATTCAAATTTCAAATATTCTAATTTAAATTTATGAAAAAATGTTTTCTAAAATGTGTGACTTTTTTTTCGTGAATTTTGCACTTAAACCAATCGATTACACACAATGATTTTTAAACGCGCCGATACAAGACGTTTTTTCTCTTCGAGAGGCTCGGCCTCTTAATAATAACATTATGAAGAAAAAGAAAAAACTACATCGCACTACTCTGTCTTTGACACAACCATGGTTTTTGCGAAAATTCGGACTTTACCCAACAAAACAAAAAGTAAATAAAAATCCTTTTATAATATCATAACATTTTCAGATGTCCAAATGTTCTCATTAAAATACATCATCATATTTGTTTGTGAAGCCAATTAATTTAATTTAACATGTTTTATAATTTGAATTATACGTTTTTATTTTGAAAAAAAGTATGTGGTTTCTTTTGTTTCATATTAACATTTACATTATTACTTTAAGGTTAATGGTTAAATACTTATTATTCTAATTTTTGAAAAGAAATTGTTAAATTAAATTAAAATTTAAAAAAATAGGTATTGTGAAAACATTAATCTGAAGATAATTGTGTAAACATTAGTTCAATGGAAATAAATATTTTGAGGGCATTTTTATTTTATTTTGAAGACTTTAACAGATTGTCATATGTCAGCAGTAGGCGGGGGAGGGCGGCAAAATTGGTAATCATATTCTAGCAGAGGCGCAAAAGATGTAATTATATGCCACAGGGAGCAAATTTTCCGACCGCCCCGAGCGGCAAAAACTTATGCATCGACACTGAACCGACTTATATAACATATTTTCATTTAGTCTAAAAGCAATGATGTTAAGACCTTTATATCCAATGTATACCGTATTGTTTTTGCTGGATGCCATGTTTGTTTTTGTGCGCGCGAGCATTAAATTTTTACACGCGTGCTCGATATTTCGTATTAATTTCAGTGGTAACCCCGTTTGCATTCAATTTGTTCGCGTTTATGCATAAATTCTGTATAATAACTTGCACTTAAATACAATTATTCTGTATACTCACTATTCCATAGCTAGGTATAACATATACTGATCTAACGGGTCTTCTCTGCCTCTCTGTTAATTTGTTACGCACGAATAGTATCAACTTTCTTTAAGTATTACTATTATAAAGCACCATGTCGATACTGTTGGACTAATATAAAACTGTTATACTTATTTCCATTCTACAATTCCTAAGACTACTCAAATTACAAGCAAATCTCATTGATATTAAATATGAGTGTACCAAGCATCCGTGGATTACTAGTCGTTTTATACAGGAATCAGATGTATACTTCATCTATGGAAACTATTTCCATCATATCATTACTACTACTACTAATAATACTACTACTACTACTACTACTACCAGTAATAATCATAACTAATTTTTTAGTAAAATACTTTGACATTATACTGATTTTCTACATTAAACAAATACATACGCATGCGCCATGAAAAGGTGAACATATTAACCTCACTATTTTTACTTATTAAATATTACTACTTATTTCTTAACTTCCGCACTCATACTATTATTACTACTATTAATATTATTTTAATGAGGAAATATTTGTAATTTAATGAGTGAGAACTTCTAATACTTAAGAAATAATAAACACCTTTGTGTAAAGTATTAATATGCAAAATGATATCAAAATGCTTAAGTTTTTGATTATAATAGGCAGTGCTAAAGCTGCGTAAACACACACAAAGCTTCAAAATTAAGATTTGTATGTGTGAGTTTGCTTATTTAAAAGTACAATGTATAATCTCACTATGTGTAGTGCTGCAATATATCTGAACTGAATTGCCAGATAAAAATATGACAATACATGATTAATGCTTTCCAACATTTTGCATTTTTACGCTTGTTTTTTTTTTTTTTTTTGCTTTTTCCTTCTTCTTTTGAAAGATGCACACATACACACATAAATGTTCGCTCACACACATATATATGCATATATGTGTGTATTTTGTGTGTATATATATGTGTTTGTACACACACACACATATATATGTATGTGTTTGTGAGTACTAAACATATATATATATATATATATATATATATATATATATATATATACCTAAACGCAAAGTACACATACACACGCATATATATATACACACAAAATATTATATGCAAAATAATATAGAGAAAATAACATGGCATCGCCTTTTCGGATTAATGATATTTACCATGGTAGTTTGAAGGCGTCATAACGACGAGAAAATAGTTATAGCCTGAGAACATCTTTTAAAATCAGTGGTTCAGTGGGAAAGGTCTAATCTGGCACTAGGCAATGAAGGTAAAAACAACATTCTCTGATGTTTCTTATCAGAATATCAAAATAGAAATAATAATGGGAATAGAAAGAGAAGCCATACTTAAACGCGAGAGACACATCTACACGACATAATAATGAATACATTATTATTATTATTATTATTATTATTATTATTATTATTATTATTATTATTATTATACTATTAGCACAGGTTTACAAAAGATTCTTTATTAAAATTTACTTATTGGAAATAACAATTTATGTTCGTTTAATCTGTGTGACAAAACCAGATTTCTATCTCTATACCCTGAAATTACTCGCTTCGATAGCCGCATTTTTTACGCCTTCGTAACAGTTATTTACTTATATTCCTCTTTAGAATTCGAGTGTTAATAGACTTACTCGAATTTACAATCTTTTAGAACCCTTCTAATATAAATTCGGTTGGCGTTTTCGATCCTTGATTGTTCTATTGAGCGTCACTCTTCATTGCCATTCATTGTAGTTTTGTGTCACAATATGTATGTATAGGTGAAATTGTTAAGGCTTGACTGATTACGCAATTAATGACATGCAAAATCATTATTTATTCAAGTGTTGTTATTTCTACTGTGCTGGGTGTTATGCTTTGTTTTCAACTAAAATATGGTTGGTTGGCGTTCGTTACTTATTAGAGTTTGTCTCCATAATCTGGAAATGTTCAATATATTTCGTTTTTGTTGCGTTTTATGGACTCACTCTTCATTATGATTCTTATTTCACCAAATTATATTTGAATTGGTCGAATTTCTTCTTAATGCTGTTGCAATGGTAGATATTATATTAATTTTCTTCATGTTTCATATTCTTGTATAATTTTAATCGTTTCTATTTATTTACTTCATTTTTTCTGGCCTGTTTATCTTCAATTTATTACTTTGAGAAACAATAAATTCTTCAGCGGTATTTCTCCTCGTGTTTCTTGATTGCGAATTTTGTTCTGAACATTCCGCGTTCAAGCGAATTTTATCATTTCCATTTCCCAATAATCTCTTAGCAATAGTTTGAAGAGCTTAAGTCCAGCTACTTGTATAGTTCCTGATAACTTGCCAATTACACGCTCTGTATTCATTTCGAACTGGATTGATGGGTTTATGTATTATATGCTTTACAATTTAATGGCTTACAACATAGAGTCCGTGTTTACTGTTTACTTTAGTTTTATCCACCTCGTCTTTCGAATAGTTCGTTATGAGTTTGTTGTTTAGTGCTGTTATCTGTAGAGATTCCGTTTATATTCACAAAGTGTATTCTTTATAAACACTTTTCTTGTTTGCAGGAGTAATTTCCATATTGATTCTTATAATCAAAGTTACACGACTCCTTCCTCACGCAACTATTAGCATGTCTACAGAAATGACATTTAAACAAGAAAACGTATTCCATAATAGCATCCATGCAAAACAATGTCCTCATATATATATATATATATATATATATATATATATATTTATATATATATGTGTGTGTGTCTGTGTGTGTGTATGTGTGTTTGTATATATATATATATATATATATATATATATATATATTGTGTGTGTCCGTGGGGAAGGATATTAAAAGTAATGCAAGACGAAGAGAATAGTGAAAGAGATCATGAACACAACTAAATAATTAAAAAAAAATAATACTTGTTACATCTTTTTAGAAACTTATGTATTTATTGGCCAAGAAACATACAACTTCAGTTGTCATTGTTACTAAAATCATGAATGGTATAAGTCTTATCAACACTAATCGTCACTGAAACACCGTCTATCCAAGAAACACAAAACACGACCGTATCTCATGATCTAACATCCTGATTAATTGCCACATTTCCAACAAGGATATGTTTTCTCGTACTTCTTTAATTTACAGTTTGCAATGTGTTTATTGAATTTCCACATTTTCCATGTGCGAACCTGATGATTTTATAGTACCATCTTACTAATGGGTGTTAATATCTTTAAAATAAAAACCGCCAAATCATAAAATAATTCCAACAAAACGAACCCAGCTCAATTAAAATAAGTAAACATTCGTGTAAAAATGAATTGTCTCCATTTTATTTATGAATCTTTATTTTTCTTATAGATTTATTAATGATCCAAACACTTATATTCTCTATAATAATAAGCTTAAAGAGAATATTAATCAGATAATTAACATCTATGTTGATAATGTGAATCTCTATTCTGGTGTTTCGTCTCACAAATATCCCGGAGATCGGTTACAATATGAAGCTGTGTTCGCCTGTGGATGCGGATGCGGATGAGAATTGGTCTGTTATATTTTAATTCTGTTACGATTTAGTTTATACCTGTTAATCATACTCATGATATTTTAAAAAAATAAGTACCGTTTAACAAAAACGCTGAAAATTCTTTTTCGTCATATCTTTCTTAAAGTTGATACATTAGATTCATAACTATTTCTACTTCTTGAAAATGTGTTCTTCTATAATCGCAAACACTTATTCGCACATGAAATTATTAGCTATGTCTACCAATGTGCTATTTGATCGTTGCCACATTTGTGCTACTGTTCATTTCTAGTTTTTTTGATGAGCTTGAGGGTCGATCTTTAATTTTGCTGCTCCTACAATTTTCTTTTCTCTGCATCCTTTGTCTTACATACGTAAACTTGCTATCATTACTATCTTCTACGGTATAGCAGGTGCCCCTCAGATTTATCCACTATTTTTGTTCCAGGTACTCGCTCGTTTAGATACTTATAATACCTCTTCGCATTCTATTGTAGTATATTTCATGAACTGCAGGCTTGTGGAACTCTCTTTGTAGGAGCCATCATACAGGCCTAGAGGATTAAAGAGATATTTTCGCCCACGGTTTAATCTTTTAAAAATAAAAGTTAGACTGTTACGTGTAAAAGATATTATATTTCTTTTATGCAAGGTCTAGTTTACATAGGCAAATTAGCGCTCTTTTGCATGCTCTTTGAGATTTAAAAGGAAAGTGTAGTAATAATTCTCCCGTGGCAGATAAAGTTGACGTGACAAGTTGTGACTGGGTTAAAAGTTTAGCGAGGAATGAGAACAGAATAGAGTCGGCGTCGTCTGCGTCAGGATATTCCGCTGACAAGAGACGTGTGTTTTGAAGAATTGTTCGTAGAATTTGCATATTGGACATTATTAATTTTGTGCACGTTTTCAACTTTTACTACTACATCTTTCCTACTTAGTATTCTCCACCGGCCTATAATAATTGTAGTTTCAAAGTATTAAATATCACTCGAAAAATTTAATCTAGGTTCAAAATGAAATAGATCCACACTGAATCTCGAGGGAAACAGCACATTTATTTATTTCACGGGTGTGATGCGTTTATGTTCTCGAGTCTGTAGTAGTCTGAGTACGAAATAAATATTCCAGAGTTCTATAGAAAGATTCCTGAGTTCGATAATATGCCTATGAAGAAGGTCGGAGATTACATAGGCAGAGACGTTGGGTAAATAATACTTAAGATGGAACAGAATTTCGAATACTCTAAGTTATCAATCCTCACTTAAGAAATTCAGAAAATAATGAATTCATAACCTGGTAATTTAATGGCGTCTATAATACAAAAAATAGAGACAAAATTTATTTAAACATTGTTTGTTATGTCATTCAGCAATGTTCATTTTGTTCCTCTTGGTATAAGGTCCCTTCCATTTTTCTCTCTCTCTCTCTCGTAATTATCGCCAATATCCTTACTTAGTTAAAAGCAAAACACCGTGTTCCTCTAGTATCACTTTCCATAGGTTGTATACTCTATTCTCTAGTCACCAACTCGAGTGTCTTTAACGTAACTAAACATATACTTAAAATATACATCCTTAGATCATTTGTAGACATTTATGCTGACGACTCTACCATTTATGGAAGCACATCTAAGACAGTAAACGACCAAGTTCTCTCCAATTCTCTCTCCTCTGATCTTGAGCACGTAGTACAATGGGGAAAGGAGTGGCTGGTTACTTTTAATGCATCTAAAACCAAGCTTCTCTCTTTACATCATCAACTGATCTTATCCACATCTGCCATCAATTGAAATGAATGGCTCTCGTCTTTAGGAGGCCTTAAGTTTTGACAAGCTTCTTGGCTTGACCATTACTCCTGATCTTAAATGGAACACGTACTGAGTCTGTTGCACAGGGCGGCTGGAAAAATGGTGGGATCCTTCTATCGATCCGGTAAATATCTCACTGCTGATGCAATTCTCTATCTATATAAGAGCCAGGTACGTCCAAGGATGGAATACTGTTGCCACATCTGGACAGGAGCTGCTAGAAAGGACTTGCCCTGCCTTGATAGAGTTCAAAATAGACTTCGTAGTCTCGTAGGAGATGTCCCTTTCTCTTCCCTGCAACCTCTATCTCACAGAAGAGATGTTGCGAGTTTGTCTCTGATGTATCGTTATTTTCATGGAAAGTGTTCGACTGAGCTTCAGTCTATGGTCCCCCCTCACCTAACTTTCACAAGAAACACTCGTCTAGCTGTAAACACTATCAATAATTCCCCCACTCTTTATCTGTTCCTAAACCTAAACGTAGATGCCATGAACAAAGCTTTTTTATTAGAACTGCACGCCTGTGGAATTGTGTTCCGTTTTCCTGCTTTCCAGCTGACTACAATATGGTTGTGTTCAAGTCTAACGTAAATAAGTTCTTGATGAGCCATTCCATATAAGTTATCAAATTTACCAAATTTTCATTACTAATGATTACTATATTGTCCAAATTTTACTGTACACTCTTTAACCCTTACCTTTGAGTGGCCTCTTGGCCTTGACAATGTGGTGATGCTTATGTAATATATATATATATATATATATATATATATATATATATATAAATATGACTCTTGTGATTATAGTTTACTCATCGGAAAATATAATTTGATGCATGTTTTCTTTGGATTCAGTTTAACCATATTATATGTAAAGAAACTACATGTATGATTTTACACTGATATTATTGTATAAATATCTATCATTTATTGGATATTCAACATTAAATCTACAGAGTTCATATTAGGTTTAAGAAACAGTTTGTTACTTTTTACTTATTTCCAGATCTGCAGAGGTAATGTCTGTTAGGTTAATATTAAAATTAGTTAGTATTTCTGGCTAGTACATAAGTGACAATATTTATAGCAGAAAATATAAGCTCCAAAGAATATGAAAACTCAAGAATCAAACACCCAAAACCTTCTGCCGAATGATCGCCCAATTGTACATGAAGGATAATTGCGATCATTTAAAAACAGCGTAATTCGACAAATATGCAACAAATCTGGCATTGATACAATTTACGCTAACTGTTGAGCATTAAAAGAATGATATACGATGTTGAACTCATAGTATTTCTTGTTGAAGTAAATTATATACTCATAATACACAATACCTCTACAAAGACATTAGTCGTAGTTTAACGAAAGTTCATGTGTATAATCTATGTTTACCAGAAAAAAATCCACCAAATGCTATTACTGAAGATAGATATGATCGGATTTAAAATAATAATCAGAATACTACTGCGTCAGATATAAATCATTCTGAAGATACCAGGTTTATCGCACTGTCAAATGATAAACATTTTAATACTAGTATCGTTGCATCAATTAATATACATACATATATACATATAGGTCTAGGCATGGGGTCCCTATTTCGAGTCTCGCTAGATTCAGCCACTCTGATGAGTCGTAGACGAGGAAACACGTGTCAGTGGATAATTATATTTTAAAAATAATATATATGCCGCTCCCCATTAAGGGGGTACCAGATTAGTCAATGGGAAAATTATTCCCAACGAGCATTCAGGTAAAAATGCACTTTCGTATAAATACTTTAATTAATTCAAGAAAGTATCGCTAAGAAAAACAAATAAACACACACACACCCACACACATATATATATATATATATATATATATGTATACATACATGCATACATACATACATACATACATAATGGCATATAAATAAGTTTATATAAATAACTGGGTTCCACATAGAAAAACGCTTAAATGTCGATACGCCGTAAAACAAAGCAATTTAGAATATTTTAAACGATGAACTAAATCGTATACATGGAGACATTCTTTTAATATGTTATGCTTTATGAGTCTCTAACGAAATCTGTGGTTCGCCTGGAAACACGTAAGAGTGTTGACCACCCAGACCTTTCGATGCAGACACCATTTCCTTTAATAAAAACCTGACGACGATGCATCCATTCAGAATTTATTTGCTTTGTTCGCATATCATAAATGAATATTCACGGTCATATTGAAAAATATGGCGACTGGCGAGCAAGAAAGACGGAAAGGTTTGCCAAGCAAATATTAGTAGAAACGATTCCCATCGTCGACTGAATAGAATCGAAAGCACAATAAAAGACGCAGTGTATTTGATTTGTCCAACGATTTCTTGGCAGTCAGAGTAAGTCATAAATAACATTGGATATGGATGTGCGAGGGACAGTAAGAACAAGGCTAACAATATATCAAATAATATGAATTTACATTTGGTCCGTCCTGTATATCAATCAATATTGCTTTTTTGTTTTGATACTGTAAACGCTCTATCAAAGGACATTTTATTCGGGAATCATTGTAAATTCAATGTAATCTGCATAGGACACACATCATTTATTATCGTATTTATAATTTTATTATAATAATAAACATAAAAGTTTTTTTAAGACTTATAAATTATGATGTTTTATTATTAAGCGTTATTACCAGTTAAACCTGATTGAGTACTGGCATTAGTATTCTAATTGAGTCTCCTGTGCCTTACCATTCTTGTGTTAGATTTAGATAAACTGAAAGAAAGAGTTCTTACTTTCTGACAGCATAGATATGAAGTTTTTTTACAGTTTTAGATTGATTGCCTTCACCACAATTTTTGATCTTCATCAAACCATTTGTACGGTACCCATATAAAATATTAGATTAAAGACACATAAATGCTATACTTTGCCTAAAACTTGAACATATTAGTTGTGATACTATTAATAAATTTTAACAAATTACTAGGTGAACCAATGAAAATGCGCGCAATTAGACCATATAAAAAAGGCGACAATTATTTTGTTTAAAGAATAAGAAGTGTACATTATTAGTTTGAGGAAATAGGTATGCTATCGGTCAAATTGATTGTGTTGTATTGTTAGGTGTACTTCCAAAAGAGTACACATCTCTAAATATTTTACTGTGACAATAAATAAAACGTAGATCAATCACCTGACATTGAAGTAGATGGGCAGTTATATGAATGAATATCAATACATGCAAACACGCAAAAATAACCAGCGAATGTTTACGCGTTCGTAATTTGGCATGAAACCAGTTGTTTTTACCTTGAGAAAAGAGAAACCATCAACAGAGGATATTATATAGTATAATTGTTCCGTTTAATAGAATAGCTCCTTCAAATAACGGCCACAAATGTAGAAGTAAAACATTCTTTCACATGACAATGAACCGTCTCACAAGTAGACCGTAATTATAGTAAAACTGCAAAACTGCATGAATTGCATTTTGTATTTTTCGGCACCCAGCCTATATATATATATATATATATATATATATATATATATATATATATATATATATATATATATATGCATATATATATGTATATATATATATATATATATATATATAATCTGACTCTGCTGACAACTGGCTTTTTGCAGACCTCAAAAATCTACTTCAGTGTAAGGTATTTATGGCAATGGAAAAGTGATATCAGAAACAGTTTCGTATCTGATCAAAGGGCTCATCGTTCCACAGAATAGGCATCGAACTGGCAGGATAACGTTGAATATAGGATATTAAAGGATATTGGCTTGATGAATACATTCCAATTCTCCTATGTCGCTTCATTTATAAAGACCTAGATTTCTTGAGCGAGGAATTCTTAGATCTATTACGTGGTGATTTTTATTTTATTCTGGTGATCAGTGTTAATGAAGTGGTTTGGAATTTGTTTCACTTTCTTTAAAAGAACATTTAGTGAAGCATATGATAGCAATTCTATGATAATATATTTTTATTGGTATTTTTTGATTTCCCACGAAGGCAAAATATGATAACCTGTCATTTGTTAATGTAGGGGACCTTTCCCCGAAAAAATGGGCCCTCTAGAAGTAGGCGAAATAAAAATGCAGTAGTATAGATGTGTTCTTCATACATTGACTAAGGATAAATAAAGTCTAGAATCTGAACAGATACTACATTGTGTTCTTACCCCATAACTACAAGGTTTTATAGCTGGTTTAGTTTCGCATCGATATAAGTTTTCCTACTTTTGATCTACTAGTAATTTTACATATTTATACTGTCTTATTGAAAAGTTAATGTGTCTCACTAGTCAGCCTCGCATACGTACAGCCTGAATATGATTGATCCCACTCCTGTTCGTTCCACAGAAACACTTAAACTTAGGATATTGACAATCTCCGTATTATTTTTCCTTTAACCGATACTTTTTTAGAAAGATTCTATCCAGTAAAATATTTTGGTAATTTAGTCCAAGAATATAAACAATAACGCTACTAAAGGTTAATAAGACCGAAATAATTGCCAGCCGAAAGATGAGGAACATTATTACAGTACTTATATTGATCAATAGAATGCACTGATTATTACTTTGGACAATTTTTCTTAAATTTGTTGACATTTAATTTAAAAATATGTAAGTGGTAACGAACATAATACCAGTTCAGTGGTAATGCGTTCTACAACGTCCCTCTAAAGAAACTTTGTTTGTAGAAATGTCCCATGGCGCTAGTAATTTAAAGAGAAAACACAAGAAAATGTTTTCGATATATAAGGAACACGGCATTTAGACACGGTTATCTGTCAGGGAAAAATACAAGATTTGAACTCAGTCGAGTACTTTACATGCAATTAATGGCAGATTAGAACTATATATTATTTTATTCATAAAATATTATATATAGTAAAAGTTGTGTTTTCCGTGATATAAGCGATGTTTCTATTTTAAAAATAAGATATGTATAAAATCCGTTTGTAAGCTAAATTACAACGCAATATTATGAAAAAAGCAAATATCTATTTGTTTATAATTAATATGTATACAAAATACTAAGAATTGTACAAATATCTACCATTTTCTTTTTTTATTTTCTCGCCATGAGGCTTAATTGAAATAAAAAGAGTTACTATAATATCAACGTGTTGTCCGTCTGCTGTGTTATATTGAAATACCGGAAAATACGCGTGGTGCACGTGATATGAAAGTCAAAGTTGCGTTTTCCGTGATAGAAGTGTTGATTTTATCTTAAAATAAAATACGTATAAAATATGTTTATAAGCCTATTTACAACGCAATACTATGAAAATAAACAAATAAATATTTGTTCTAAATTAATATTTCGGCGATAGATGCCATGCTAAGAATTGTATATATTTTTTTCTTTATTTCCTCACCATAATGTTAAATTCAAGAAAAAGGTATGCAAAGAGTCCGCGCGTTGTTTTTCTGCGGTATTATTTTGAAATGCTCGAAAAATACCCTTGAAGCACGCGATATGAAAACCAGGGTTGTGTTTTCCGTGATAGAAACGGTGTTTGAATTTTAAAATGAAATACGTAATAAAAAGAAAAAGAAATGTATAACAATCTTAGGATGGCGTCCATCGTCAGAATAATAACCTTAAAAAATCTGTTTATTTTCATGATACTGCGTTATAATTTGGCTTGTAAACGTGGCTTATACGTATTTTATTTTAAACTTTAAACAAGAAGTTTATCACGAAAAACACAACTCTGACTTCATATCACGTGCACCAATCGTGTTTTTCCGGCATTTGAAAATAACACCGCAGGCAGACAACAATCGGACTCTTTACTAACTCGTATTCTATATTTATATGTATTTTATTCATATTAATATACATTCCTTCGTGATGCAGTGGAAAGAAGTGTCGAGTCTTTGCGGGTTCAGGTTAACATCGTTTTAAGAGAGTGGTGCCAATTATATGCAAAACAGGCCAATGTATTAGTTGTCCAAAACGTGGTGAGACAGTACCAACAATGGAAGACTATAAGTACCGGGGATACAATTACAAGACACAGCATAGTAATCCAATGCGGGTATCCATACACGGAGTAGAAATATACTAGCAATGTTCTTCTGTGAGAAGGAGCTGTAAGTGATTACACCTGCTCACTAGAAAATAAGGCTGGTTTTATGCTCTGTCAAGAAATGGGGAAGTGGGTTGTGCAACATTTCCCCATATGCCTGGTAACCGTTTTTTTTCAGGTTCTGACGTATCTCACGCTTTTTGGTGTAGAAAATTACATCTGAAGCTAGCTATTATGTTGGTGCAAAAATAATGTCGTTTTTGACGTATATAAATCTGATAAAATAAACGACATTATTTTAGCATCAACCTAATGCATTCTGAGATTACACATTTGTAACGTTTCCCGTAACTACTGTGAACATCATGAATTTAATTCCTATCTGCTCAGTATCGTATGGCGAACACATATATGAGAACGAAATGTGTACACGATAAAAAAACCCTATGTTGTATATTTCAAAGTAGTTGCATTTAATTATGAAGGCATTGATCAACTTTGAAAGTCATGAAATGAACTTTACGGGAGATAAGTATATTAAAGACAACATCTTTTATAATATGCTGATCATATAGGATTTGTTCTTTAGGCTGACCCTATCTTTTAGATGATTGCGTGCATTCCATTGCTCGACATATTCCTTTTATTACATTGGTATACTTAAAAGAAGAGAGCAATCAACCTACAATTACTTTAAATCTAACAATACATCTCAATAATGTTCTATATAAAAATATTAAGCTTTTCCTTACAGTGCTTCTAAGAAGCAATCTGTTTTTATAGTTTTACGTATTTGTAATACAAATCTGAATTTGTTGTATGGAAAATCGATTTTACATTACAATCACTCCATAATGTTCCCCGCATGCAACAAACAAAAGCAAAGAGTATTTGCAAGAACAAGGGTTCTCTAGGCTACGGACAATGGCGTGGCCTGCGAATGCACCAGATTTTAACCAAATTGAGAACCTTTGGAGTATCACGAAGACACGCATCTATGCAAGTGCATGCCAATTTAAGAGCAAAGATGAGTTGCGGAATGATCCCCAAGAGGTATCGCGAGGACTAAATGTTGACGAATACACAAATTTGACTACTTCTGCGGAGCAACGTCTTTTACAAGTCATTCATAAAAAAGGACCGCATATCCCCCACTAAATATGTCAACGTAGAAATAGCGATGTAGTTATTGTGTTCTAAGAATTTTTCCTAGTTCATTTAGTATTTGAAAATTATTTCAGTAAACAAGTTTTGGGTATATTACGTTTTTTCTCAACCTCGTTAATAACTTGACACACTGAAATCAACAGATATTCCTAACTTCTGCCATACTTTCGCTAATACTGCTTTAAATACTTTTATTTTCTGACTGGAGTAGCGGAATAGTATTGTAAGCACTTTCTCAGAGTTTCATGGAGTTTTATTCACTGGTATTTAAATATTTAAAAAAATATGTAACGTCGTTAATGATTTGATACGCAATATATATATATATATATGTATTATTATACACACAAATATATATATATATATATATTTCTGTGGAAATATATTTTCTTATAATAGATATATATCATTACTTAAGGAGATCAATGTAATTACAAAGCAATATAGTGACGACATGACAAAAAGACTTCATTCCAAAGTGCCTGATTTTGAGATCTTATAATTTACTCCTTTAATGCAGTTGACATAGACAGTATGGTTCGTAGCATAAAATCAATCACTAAATGATTATATCAATCAGTGAATCTATTATGCCCTTAACTCATCAGGATTAATGGCAGCAATCAATCCGTCAAAAGAAAATAATGTGCATTTGACAATATATATATATATATATATATATATATATATATATATATATACATAACTACTATATATATGAACATATATATATATATATATATATATATATATATATATATATATATACCTACTTCATTTACTCACATAAAATTAATATACGAAGGTATAAATTTATGCGTAAACTTTAAGTATTTACTTCAACAGTGCTCAATACGTAGGTAGAGCTAATTAGTAAGTTCTAAAATATATATGGCGATTAAGCTACACTGAATATTCCGCGTTTCATCCACTCTAGGATTCCTCAGGCTTATACGCATTTTATAAAACTAAATATTACTTGCTTTTGTGTCATTTAACATTGATACCATTTTGGCTGTCATTACTCATCCTAGTGATGTATGGGATATGAGAGAAACTAGTCGAATATACATCTAAACATTAAACGCGTTGGCATTTCCGTTGTGTGGCAAGTATTATCAGTGTGGCCAAAATGTCTGCGTGTCACGCTATAAATTTATATTAAATTTCTTTTTTTAAACCATAAGCGAAGTGCAATATTTTTTATACTATACTGCATATTTTCTGTTCTCAATCCGTGGAGATGCATCCTACTTGATTGAGGCAATTTCATTTATTGATCTACTATCGATTGTTCCTTTTAAAGAGCTGGAATCATGTGCCTTACTCTGCTCTTTTGTGTATTGGAAGAAAATAAAATTTAAAAAAGATGAAAAAACGTAATTGAATACAATACTAACTAGACTAGCCGTACTTACAACACTAGTTCACAACTGTGTGAGTGTGTTTATAACATGACTTAATATTACCTCACTCATGTCTAGGTATGTTGATGCGTTTAATGTACCTTTTAGAATACGCCAATGATATTTATTGATTCATAAAAATGGGTTGCGAAACAAAAACAGGTGATCTTTAGAAATTTGGATTTAAAATTAATAAATTGCACGGCACGAATTAACATTACATTTTTTCATATTGTTTTTATAATTTGTTAAAATAAAATCTGAAAAGAAAGGGACAAATTTTGGAGAATATAGAAATAAATCAGTCATAAATCAGTAGAACGGAAAATATATTAAATTATTTTTTCTGCAGAAATATTTAAATGGGGCCTGAATGTATTAAATTACGTTTATGGACCCAGCGACTTATTTTATGAAACACCTCTGTCTCAATAAACTAGATACAATGTATTTTATGTGTCACGTTTTGAGAGGATATAACCACAAATAGCAACGATCTAATTGGATTTCCAAGAAGTTCGTTAGACGGCAGAATAGCATACATAAACTACTGGTTAACAAAAATTATACTCATTAAAGAGATAATAGCGAAAAAATAGTCAAATATTATATAACAGTTAACTTTTACTAGCTTCGCGTTTGTTCCATCTTGTATTGCGGTAACGCAAGCATTTCTGTGAATGTATCGAGTAATTAGGTGCCTTATATTAGAACATGTGTGTCGTAACTCCTTTTCTTGTTTTTTAGTATGCGTTTTCTTTAATTATTTATATAAATTATTTATTTAATTATTTTTTCTCATGTCATATTTTTAATGCATTTTGTTATTATGAATTTAACTTTACTTCGTGTATGCATTTGTTTACTATTTAATTCTTCAGATTTGGGTGTTTTGTTTTCAATTTAAGAATCATGTAATTCTTTTAGGACGACATTATTTTGAAAAATATGAACGCTAAATATGGTTGACAGTTGTTAGTGAGCGTGGAAAGCCCAGCCTCTACTATTACATAAAAATATATTTTTGTGTGTGTTTTTATTAGTGAGTTCGTTTCCAGCTGAGCCGATTTTTATGAAATTCCACACAAAGGTACCTTATGTACCTGTCAGTGTTGTTAGATATAATTTCTATCGGAAATGTCATCGATTAGTATCGATAATCCTTAATCAAAGGAACAGACTATTTTGACCAAAGTTAACAGATAACACAGCCTTAAACAACAAACACATTTGGGAATTTTATTAACAAACAAGCCGAAATGCCCGACATCTCCAGCTATGGTATAGCTGGAAATATTTTCTCAGTTATTTAATTATTTCTCTCTGAATGTTCATAGGAGTAGTGGTTGATGGGCAGAAATTAGACGCTCTCGGTATTAATGCTGGAGTCCCTCAGATTTCCATCCTGGGCCCAACTCTCTTCCTGATCTACATTAATGATCTTCCAAATCACATCTTTACATCATCCGTAGACATTTATGCTGGTGACACTACGATATATGGTAGAACACCAAAGACCGTAAACGATCAAGTTCTCTCTGATTCTCCTCCTCTGGTATTGAGCACGTGCTGCAATGGGGGAAGAGCTGGCTTGTTACTTTTAATGCATCTAAAACCAAGCTTCTGTCTTTACATCATCAACGCTCGGATGCCCATCTGGCACCAATGGAAATGAATGGCTCTCGTCTTGGGGAGATTTCATGCTTTGACAAGCTTCTGGGCATGAGCTTTACTCCTGATCTGAAATGAACCACGTATATCAAATCTATTGCCAAGGTCGCTGGAAAAGTTGTGGGATACTTCTACCGCTTCAGCAGCTATCTTACTCCTGATGCTATTCTCTCCCTATATAGAAGCCAGGTACGGCCAACAATGGAGTATTGTTGCCACCTCTGGGAGGAAGCTGCTGGAAGCAGCTTATCTTGCCTTGACAGAGTTCAAAATAGACTTCGTAGATTAGTGGGGTGCCCTTTTCTCTTTCTTGGAACCTCTTGCCAACAGAAGAGACGTTGCGAGCCTGTCTCTGCTATGTCGTTATTTTCATGGCAAGTTCTCATCTGCGTTTCAATCTGTGGTCTCCCTCACCAAACTATCACGAAAAATACTCGTCTAGTCAAAACAACTATAAAAAAATTTCCCACACTCTTTATCTGTGCCTAAACTTAAATGTACATTCCATGAACAAAGCTTCTTTCTTAGAACTGCACACCTGTGTAACTCTCTTCGGATTGCCTGCTTTCCAGCTGATTACTATCTGTTCTTCAAGTCCAACATAAACAAGTTTCTGATGAACCGTACCCTTAAGTAATCCAATTTACAAAATTCCCACTACTTATGTTTAATAGACTATAATCACATTGGCTAATGTATACCCATTAACTCTTATCCTCGAATGGCCTTCGGGCCTTGATAAATGGTGATTCCCGTGTATATATATATATATATATATATATATATATATATATATATATATAGAGAGAGAGAGAGAGAGAGAGAGAGAGAAGCAACAGTAGGTTCTTTATATAACAGACGTGCATTCAAAATTAATGTTTCTGTTAAAGATCAATTGCACCATGAAAGTTGACTTTTAAATTTTAAACTTAAATTCAAGACATTATCACCGGACAGGCAGTTAGGTCAAACACATAAAATCAGCAAGAGGTTCTTTGATATGACATGTGCGCGTTCGAAATAAATGTTCCTTTTTAGAACACTATTGTCCCATGTTACTTGACAATAGCATTTTAAGATTTAATTGAAGCCATTATATATAAAATAAGTTTATAAAATCAGCACTAGATTCTTTACAGTGCAATGTAGACGACAATGTATCGTGGACTTCGTGAAGGCATATAAAGTTTTCTACTGGTACACCACGCTGAGTCTTCGAACAGAGTAGGTAACCTATCGATGTGATTGAAAAACACCGATTTCACCGACTCTGATGACAATACAAATATGAGTGTGTCGAATATTCGTTGATTATCATTCAATCCCGGGCAGCCCCCGATTCTCTTGACAGTATTAATTACTTTTGGAAAAACAAGTAAACATAAAATGAACAGAAACCATAGAAAATGGCCATCAGTTTGTAGTAGAATGGTGTCGTAAATAGTTTGTAATATTTAAATCTACTAATGATTAAGCTCCTTTGTTTAACAACTGCAAAAAAAAACCTTCTCACCCAGCGATTGCAATGAAAAAATTACACTTCTCAACTCTCTACAAGGACGATTCCATATAGTAATCTGTAACACTCCAAGTGGCAACATGTCTTATTTGATGTGAGAAAAATAGTACAATGTGTCTTCAGAAAGAGAGGGTGAAACCATCAGTAAATGTTCTTAAAGCAATTATTTTAGTGACACAAGCAAATAAATGATATTGTCGCACTAGGTAATGCTTTTATTCATGGTCGGCAGGGACGAGCGAATGTTTAAAGTCAAGCGCCGTTGTACTAATTCATTTCGTGCATGTGACTCTATTCATGCTTCTGGCGAGCTTTTATGGAATCGCCAAAAATATGTGTTTATGCGAAGTTTATTTAATTTGGATTATTTTATATAATAATTATTGTTGTCGTAACGTAGATGTTCGAAAAAAATGGCATCTCGCTAATTAATGAAACCAACAGAAAAGTAAGTGCAACAAATAAAGAGTTTTTTTTTACATTTTTACCCCAAACAGGTGTAGGAGGCAGGAACATGAGCTACTGGGATATTATGTAGGGAGTTGGGCAGCAAGATGTCGGTTAACGTTACACTTGAACTTCTGCATGTTAATACAGCAGGGACTCGGGAGGGAATTCAAAAGTCTAGCGGTTCCGGGGAAGAAACTACTGGAGAAGAAAACTCTCTTACATCTAGGGATCTCTACTGTGTAGGGGTGGGATTTATCTGCTTGTCAAGTTTGTCGAGGGTAGTTACGTCGTGGGGGCACAAGTGCTTGCATCTCTTCAGAGCCTACACCATTAAAATACTTGTTGAACAAACAGAGGGACGCAACATTTCGTCGGTGAGACAGAGGCTGAAGCATGGATGACAGTTCAAGACCTATCAGGTTTGTAGACTCTCTTTTGAACCTTATCCAGGAGCGAGAGACTGGTAATAGATGCACCAGCCAAAATATGACAACAATACCTCATACATGGGCGAATGGTGGCCTTATAGGGGTACGGGATACTTTCGGGCGTTAGTAGCTTTCTAGCACGGAAGAGAGAGCCTACCTTCCTCGCAGCGGTCCTGGCAATGGTCCCAATGTAATTGTTTTAACTCATGCTTCCTGTGAACGTTAGGCCGAGGAGTTTAAAAGAAGTACTTTCAGTTAATGTATCTTTGGCTATTGCTATTTGTGGTAGAGAAGGTTTCTTGTAATTATTGAAGGAAACCAGTTTAGTCTTGGCAGCATTGAAGGGGGCCATCCATAGTTGCCCCCATTCCACTACAGATTGAAGGTCATCCTCTAATGTTTCTGCCATTTTCCTGTCGTATCGGTTATAGAGCGCGGTGTCATCAGCATAGATACCCATCTCAGTGGCAATTTTATCGGGGATGTCATTTATGAATATTAGGAATAATAAATATCCAAGGATAGACCCCTGAGGCACTCCCGTATTTATATCATATTGTTTAGATATACGACCGTCGAGGACAACCTGAACTTTTCTCTTATTTAAGAAGGAATTATTTATGTTAAGTATTTTTTCAATGATACCGTAGTGTCTGATTTTCCTGAGAAGACCTTCATGCCATACCCTGTCAAAGCCTTAGATATATCTAGAACTACCGCTCTACCCCCCCCCCCTGCTTGGTCCAGTGAATCGTATATGCGTGAACAGATTACAGTTAGCATAGATGCTGTTGAACGTGCTTGCCTAAATCCATATTTTTGGTCGGTCAGAAGTTTAGCATATGTAAGGTGATGGCCTAGAGCTTGATTAATTATGGACTCAAATATTTTTGCGAAAAGTGGGAGGGGGCTAATGGGGTGATAATTTAATGGTCAGTTCTTTCGCCAGAATTCTTGAAAACTGGTATCACAGAAGCAGTTTTCCATCAGTTCGGAAAGCTAGATTCATGAAGGCATTTGTTGTAGTAAAGTTTGGAGAGAACTGGAACTAGTTCGGCGGAGCATTTTTTAATAGCACAACCGGAATGAGATCAGGTCCACATGCTTTTGAAGTGTCAAGTGTTTTTTTTTTTATGATAGCATGCACTTGAGAAGCAATGATTTTCAGATCGTTTAGCGTGGCGTCTGTCCGCAAAGAAAAGTAAGGGAAGGGTGCTTAGCAGGATCCAGTGTGGAGTTGGAGGTAAACTGACTGGCGAGCATGTTTGCTTTCTCGGTTGCTGAGCAAACAACCTCATGATTGTTGGTTAGTGGGAGAATTGTTGATTGCCCAATATTTAGTGCACTATTGTGGGTATACGTCAGTTTGACTACCAGGAGTGCAAGAATCGTTCATCACACCCGAGCGATATTTTTTTATAGGATCGTATGTTGATATGTTTATTATTATCTTAAAAGTTAAGCCCCACAACCTTTCTATTAATTAGAGGGTATTCTGCTTGGACCCCCCTTTGTGATGTCAATTTTTAAGTCAATTATATTTAAGTGCCGTAAGGTGTACATCGCGTTCTCTGTGCGTTACTACATACCCAGGCTTATCAAACAATGTACACAATTGCAGATAAAATGACGATGCACGATTTTATTATAAATTAAATAATCTCTATATATTCATACAAAATAGTGTCTTTTTATTTAATATTTCGACTCCCGTGTTTTCCCGTTGTAATGTCGATCAACTGCTTCAGGAATTTTTTTTATAAATAATACCAAAGAGCATTGGTGAACTAGTCTCTAATTACGCGAGAAATTGATAATCGCAGGTTTATACACCAATGTCATTGTTTAAATGATTAAACTAGTTTGGAAAAAGAACTAGCCTATACTAAGATTATATGTGAGACCAATCACGCACCTCTGAAAACAAATAAACTAGTAGCAACCAAGTATTTTATTCCTTTTTTTATTTCGCATTCTTTTGTTAGCATGGTTCATTTGTCACAGAGATACAACCCTAAAGAAAGTCGAAATCGGAGAATATGCCAACAAACTCATTTGCCTGTAAGATTCAACAAAGTGTACCCGTGCTACTGATCAGTCTCCTCAAACATCATCGGTTATCGAAATACATTCAACCTCGACGAAAGAATGTCCCAACAGATGTGGCTGGAAAAAAATGAAACGATGAAGAAAAGGTGATAAACAGACAAACTAACAAGACAAGGAAATGAACAGTGAATTTGAACAGGGGAAAGGATCATACTTTACTCACACACTCACACGTGCGCGCGCACACAAACACGCAAGGATGGGTATCCGGCGTACTCGGGTCGACATAAAATTCCGGTTGGAACACACCTACTTTGCTAAGTTTATTAATCAATTTAATCGTGGGCAACGTTGATACTTCCACACTAATTTCCAAAATAAACAACGGAAAGCAATATGTGAACGTAATCGTATAAAAAAGAAGACCGTGATACGCTGTCCACCAGATATTTCGGCCAAAGGGATATAAATAGAAGAAGCTATTCTACTGATATTGAACACTTTTTGTTGCCAGTGCACTGACCCCCCCCCCGAAAAAAAAGAAAAAGAATTAAAGAAATGAATCACCCAACTTTTATAACAATAGAAATAGCACCAAATGGCTGAGCGACCGCGAAAAAATAGTCGTGTAGGCAGGCTCGAACCTGAAAAGCGAAAGACGGGAAATGGTAATTTGTAAACGAGTTTGCCAACTCTACCATGACAACTTATGACATCATTACCCTAAACAAATAACGTTTATAAACATTAACGCGTATTTAACTTGCGAAAATTTAAAGAACATAATGAATCTCTTTTATTGGCATTTTTCTTTCTTTTGCAAATGCACATTTTTGACTGGGTGTTTGTTTTGTTCGTAAATAAAGGTCATTTTCGATTTGTTTTTTGGTGGGTGGGTTTTTTTTTTGTTTCTAAAAGTGTTTCTAAAAATGCAATTCCCGGAACCGTCAGAAATTATGTATAGCAGTATCAGGAATATTAAAAAAGCAAACAAATAAACTTCTTTCAGTTTGTTCGTAAGTGTTTTTAATATTTTAAAAGAAACAAAGCATTTACACAGACTTATTTTCTCATGCTAGAATCTTCTTGAGATTACCAACGTGTTTTATTTGGTGAGGAGCTTTTACGTTTCGAAAATTTCAGGGAAAATAACTATAGACACGTTTACAAATATCTATGTCGGAAATAATAATTCCAAATAAATTAAATCAAATATATATCAATATAATTGTTATTTTAAGTTGATTAAATGACAATCTTATACATTTAATAAATATACGCTAAAATAAATTTTCTTCTTGCTTAAATTTCTTAGCTAATTTAAACTCTGCCGAAAAACAGGTTTGGAGGAAATTTCTGTGGTGTTTCTAAATTGTTGGTACGTGTGCTCTTTTCCTTTCCAACCAAAAAAAAAAAAAAAAGCTTGAAACCCCAGTCAAATTTTCGACATGTGACCTAATTTCTCTCATTACCAACACCTGCTTCTTAGTGGATTGTCTAAAGCAGTGATCCATTAACCATTATCGCCTTACATACCAGGTGCACTGTGTATATTTCCGTTTGCCGATAGCCCGTGCTGAAATGCACTTAGTAAACTACTCTCCGAATTTCAATTAGTTCAACTAATCTATACGTACGACGTAAAGCCTTTATATATAACAAAAAATTGTCTTTTATAAAAACACAATCAAAAATGTTCCAATATAAGACTAGCAGACTCCTTCACCCCCCCATATATATATATATATATATATATATATATATATATATATATATATATATATATAAAAACAGAGATGTGTGTGCCACAGACGATTTCTGATTGGTTAATCCAATAATCACATCTCCTAAAAAACAATGGTTTCTACGCTCTTACCTTTACCATAAAATATTATGGCTTTATTTATTGTCCATCTTGGAAGGGTTTAATTTTTTCCTAACTTGCGATTTACAAATTAAAAAAATACGAAACTACAATCTAACAATCGAACCTCCGACATCACGGCCGCCATTATGAAACTAAACTAAAAAAAAAAAAACGCGCGTTCACTCATGGTCTTTACATTTCGGGTTTGGGTACTTGTGCAGTTTTCCATTGACATTAAAAAATGGAAATATTAAAAAAATATATATATATTGTACGTACTCGTCATGGGATAAAGTTTTCCTACAGAAAAAATCACGTAATTTCATCAAGTAGTTATTTTTTTATAGCGAAAAAAGAAAAAAATCAACGCTACAAGCGAGTCATTATTAATTAAACAGAAAGTTCAAGTAGGGGGATTCCCCTTTTTTTTTTTATAGCGAGGCCAAATTTCGCGAATTTGGCCTTTTTTTAAAGCAGTTTGGCCTTCAAAATTTCTGTTTGGCCTTTTTCTTCACCGATGAAATAAAAAAAGCAAATAAAAACAACGCAATAAAACTTTTAAAAATACGGCACACCTTTGTTGTTCTTGTTTGTTTTTTTTGGTAATTTTCCTTATTTTTTTATTTTTTCAAGATAATACTATTAAATGGACACTATTATGCCAAATTAGCCCCCCCCCCAAAAAAAAAATGCACAAAAATTCGAGATTTAAGGTTTTGACGAGATAATTTAGCGAATTGTCCGGACTATTTCGAGAGAACCATCCATTAGTTTTTCCTGAAATTTTGCCACAAATTGTATTTCAATACATAGATGTGCATAGTAACAACATTTTTTTTCCGAAAATTCCCGTTGCGTCTCCAGATTTCATCCAAACAGAACTTTTGAAGGCCAAACTGCTTTTAAAAAAGGCCAAATTCGCGAAATTTGGCCTCGCTATCATAAAAAAAGTGGGAAATCCCCCAACTAGAACTTTCTGTTTGGTTAAGAATCAAGGTGGCTGATTTATATATTACTCGCTTATAAGACTATCAATACACACAAAAAAATATAGATTTATTTTTGGGTAAAGTTCCCCCGGGTTTTCCTTTCACTTGAGTAAATAATGGTCTTTTGTTATATATATATGGCGTACTATTATCCTTATATATATGATGTTTATGTTTATATATATATATAAGTGATAGTGTCTGTGTGTGTCTGTGCGTCTGTGTGCATTTCCCTACGCTAAAACTCTGTCAATTTTAAGCCTAGAGATTCGAAATTTGATATACAGGGTACTGAGATTTGGGAAAATCGATGTGATAGGTTTTCAACAGAAATTTGGCGATTAAGTGGTCAATATTCAACGATTTGACCTTTGAGAACTCTACCAAACTCCTCCTACAATTTTGGTTCTAAACACGTGATATTTTAGATATAGATTTCTTGGACATGGATCTAACTTATTAACTTTACTTGATCCCTAAACAATAAATGTTAAGAGGTCATAATAGGGGTCAAAGTTTAAAAAAATTGACCGTTTTTTTTCTCAGCATTAACCTCAAAACACCTGGGCAACGCCGGGCACCGATTGCTAGTATATATATAAAGAGAGTTCGATATATAGAGATATGCATAGATAAATAGAAAGAGATAGAGAGAGAGAAAGAGAAAGAGAATATGTTCCCCAATCATACCTCTGTGAAACTGACGAAGTTGTTTATATCGATGTAGAAATAGGCATAAAATATATAGATAGAAATATTTTTTTTACTATATTATCATTTTTGGTTCAATGATCTGTGATCAGTAAATAGGAACATATTTTCCTTGGGTAATTTAGTGCTAGATTTTTTATTTGATTATATCCGATTGACAATTTAATCGACCTCCGTTTCCGGGTTTTAACCATTAAAGCGCTGACCCGAAAAATAAAACAAGACCGAATGTCCATTGCAAATTTGACTTGGTCGATCGTAGCTTTTGACCTTGATGAATTCGCCGACGATATTTTTGCATTTTGATTTATTAAGTTGGCGTTTTGCCGAAGAAGATATTTCTATTTACAAAAACAAGACGTCCGAGACGTACACATAAAACTAAAATGTAATTGTCTGGTCAGATACCTATGTGAGAATGTTGAGGAGTGGCTTAAACTCATAAGTACCGGTATATACCATAACACACTAATAAGAAAAACATGAGAAAATAAAAGCTAAATTCGATTTGTAGGACATAACAATAAGCCGAATTCCACAATAAATTACAATAATCTAAATGGATATATGTGTAATTCGGGCAAGTTTCTCTCACAGATGATAACAATAACCAGGACATTTCAAATTAATTCAACTGTACACAATAGACGAACAACCGCCTTATATATGCTATATTATATTACTATATTATATATACTATATTATAATACTATATTATAATACTATATTATATATACTATATAATAATACTATATTATATATACTATATTATAATACTATATTATATATACTATATAATAATACTATAGTATATATACTATATTATAATACTATATTATATATACGATATTATAATACTATAATATAATATTATATCATATATACTATATTATAATACTATATTATATATACTATATTATAATGCTATATTATATATATACTATATTATAATACTATATTATATATACTATATTATAATACTATAGTATAATACTATATTATATATACTATATTATAATACTATATTATATATACTATATGATAAAAGAAGCGTATGTTTTGGTTGTCGATCGATCCGTGAAGTACACATTTATCAAGTCTTTCAAATCTCCTTCAAGTGATTCAAAATCGTCGTATATGTTACATCTAATTCAGAGTAGAGTTCTCGAAAAGTTGTGTGTGGATTGGTTTAGATTAAGGCGTTCACTTGATCATTGTACACATTCGATGATCGAACACTACGCTCATCATCTTGAAAATTCTCCTCGCCTCAACCAGATTTCTTAGACCACTATTGTGCATTGCATTCAGTAGTGGTTTATAGTTCAAATACATAAGCATGAACAAAGGCTTTACATTCTTTGAAACCCCGCGGAATAAGGATATTTCATTACTCTACTTCATTGAATAATTCTGTTAAAAAATAATTTTTTGCATGTAAATCTCCGGTTTACAGTTTTTTATGCTTATGATATATATATATATATATATATATATATATATATATATATATATATATATATATATATATACCTATATATATATATATGCATATAATCGAGATAAGACACTGATTAGAAATCATATGAAAGATCATGATAGATATGACTTGAAGTAATACTTTCAGAGCGATCCTAGCCAAAAAGGAGAAGCTCAATATTTAAGCATAGACCAATATATAAGTTAAGCGGTTGTATTTAAATTCTCAAAAAAAAAACATATAGACACATATATTCGAATGTGGAATTTCTTGTTTGACGGGGATATATACAATGAGATGGTATATCCATTTAACATCTGATACACTATGCCAACACCTAAAAATATTTTTGGAGTACATCTACCAAAACACACTCAACGCACCAACGAATACGGCTGCTCTGTATACCTTACGGAAAATCAATAAGGAACAACCACGCTTTTTTGTTATATGGGACTACTGCCTTCTTTCCTGGACCAATGCCCTGCCTACCTGGATTTATAACCCCGGCAGACATTGTACTCCTTCCGATAATGGACTGCACAGGTTGTATCAAAATCTATTTCCTGTAATTATTTCCATATAATTATGATTTACCACTCCAAAAACAATTTACAATATTTGTGCTGAAAAGCAAAATAAGTGTCTATTCACAGCTGAACATTTTGCCAACCGCATTTCATTTCCTCTGATGACATGAACCTTTATTGAAAATCCATGGATTTAGGAAATCAACATAACCCCTTTTATATATTCCTTTTGTCAAACAATAAATTCTTGATTCGAATATATGTGTCTATATTTTGTTTTGTTTTTTTCAGAATTTAAATACAACCACTTAAGTTATATATGCATATATACTTACATATATACTTACATATATATGTGTATATATATATATATATATATATATATATATATATATATATATATATATACACATTTGAAAATCTTTTAAAAGCCACCAAAATTTTTTTGTAAATAAATGTAATATTTATTTCATAACAAGGTTTTGATTTGTAAAGTCAGTACCTTCAGGTAGAAATGAGTTTAAGTATTTTTTTTCTTCATTTTTTCGTCTTGGTGTTGTTGACGGCGACGAGTTTCCAATGCAATGAAGACTTATTTTGTATGTAGATCCGGGAAACACCATTATATATGTATATATATATATATATATATATATATATATATAGAGAGAGAGAGAGAGAGAGAGCGAGAGAGAGAGAGAGAGAGAGAGAGAGAGACGAAAAGAGGAAAAAGACCAAAACACTTATGTTTATTTCTACCTTTTTTGCAAACCGAATTTTTTTATGTAAATAAACCTTAGATTTATTTACAAAAATTAAGTATTATAAATATATATATATATATATATATATATATATATATATATATACATATATATATATATATATCGGTGTATATATATATGTATATATATAATTTATTAACTATTATTTGTGGGTTTTGTGCTAGGTGAACAATTTTTCTGAATAGCGAATAATTCTTGCATCTTTTATTCTCTTTGATTGGTGATCATCTTTAGTTTGTCACTCGTTTTGTTGTTCTTCCTCATTTATCTTTGTTTCTGAGGATCTAAAAATCCGGAAATTTCCTGGACATATTTGTTTATCTCAAAGGGAATCTTAGTGCCGTATATTATTTTGGCCAAAGCCGGGGTTATTGCTTGTTGTAGACACACGCATGTGGAGCTGGGTGAACCCACGCAAATATTGTTGACAAGTCTTCTAAACAAAGAATGTCAGCAGAACTCAGACTATTTGAAAGAGTGTACAAAAGATTATGAATTCAACATTCTTTAGCTGACCAAGTTGTCGAAAACATAAACAGCCACTTAGAATTTGGCTTTGATTTGACAATGTTGAAGATGTGTCAATTATAGACAAATAAATGCAGGTTAAACGGAGGAGAGAGGAAGAAAGACAGCGAGGAAGTCGACCTGTGGCATAAACAAGCCAATGGACATCTCTCTCTTTCTCTCTCTCTCTCTCTTTCTCTCTCTCTCTCTCTCTAGCATAATGGGAAAGTATTTTGGAAAGAATGAAGTGGCAGTGTCTGTTATATATATACTCCGAATATCTTGGCACACGATTAATGAAGTAAATAGACGACGTGATAAAAACATTATAACTACAGCATAACGCAACAGTAGTAACATACCATGAGAGAATGTGCGAAAACTGGTCGGATGACATTGTTAATTTGTTTAAATATTCACTTTATAAAGTAAACAAGTTCGTTTTATTTTTTTATATTTTAGGAAATAATGTGCCCGTTTTTTAAATGCTTAATAGTTTCTTATTTTTAGAAATCACCTGCTTCTCATGAAACAGAAAGTCAGAGTAATTTTCACTACTACGCTCATATCTTCTACTGTTAACCATTTTACACTGACAAGCTTGCTTCATAGTATATGTTTCTGATATGACTTCTATCATATCAAGTTTTTCTCTTTCAATTACATTTTACTTGCTATACATTTGCAATCCGAATACGGCTTATCACCGTCTATTGGAATGATGGACTATTTCAGAGACTTTCTTTACATTCCAGAATTGATCGAATAACAGAATGACATTATAACTCCTTAGCTGTAGTATGAATTATTCTATCTATGCAGTGTTTTTTTTTTAAATCTGACGCATAATATTTCTGTAAAAACAAAGCATTGCTTTCACCTCAAGCGCATTTGGTGACTTTAGTTTATGATTGAAAAACTATTTGTTTACATATACTTTACTATTCTCGAATAACCGAAAGCGATTTTAGAAAAAAATAAAAATAATAATATAATTCGATTAAGACTTAATCATGTTTTCTTTCTTTTTTATTTTCAGTTTTCATTTTAATCTTTCACGACAAACGAACTCTTTTGGCTTTAATAATATTTATTTGAAACAAAATAATCTTTGCTTCCGGGTCGTGCCGGCTACGTATTACTTTTATCTACAGTGCAATAAAAATGAATGTAGTTAATAAAATAAAAGTAAATATATATTCAATACACACATATACATACATATATATATATATATGTATATATATATATATATATATATATATATATTCTGTAGAAATGTATTTTCTTATAAAATATACCAATCCTTATTTAGGAACCTCAATGTAATTACAGAACAATATAGAGCATAAATGACAAAAACTTATATTTCAAAATGATGTTGATCATCTTATAATTTATTCTTTTAATTCAGTTGACTTATACAATTCTTGACAGTATCTGTTTCGTAGCACAAATACTATCACTAAATTATTATATCAATCATTGAATCTATTATGCCCTTAACTCATCTGAAGAAATAGCAACAATCAATCCATCAAAAGGAAATGAAGTGTGATTTGACATGATTAAAATCCGAAAATTTAAAAAAGGAGCTGAAAATACCTTTATATTTTTTCCATTACGCCATATATAATTTTGTCAAGAATTTATATATAATAGGACAACAAGAGAATGAAATGAAGACACAAAACTATATATAGGTAGATATAGAGTGGATCATTTATTGAATAATGGAATACAGGCAAAATTTGGGGGATAGAAGGGAATCTTTATGTCAGGGCATGTCGAAGCCTAACGCTTCTCATCAGAAGAGTAGAGAAGGTGCTAGGTAGCATGGTGGGAATTCGTCATCTAGCGTAAGATTCGTTAGGGATGAAAAAGATTAAGAGGAATTATAGAGTGTAGGGGGAAGCTTTAATGAATTCTAAATAAATAAGGAGAAGCTTATTATATATAGTATGATATATAAGAATATACATTGTCTTTAACATAGTATTTAGATTAAGGGGGAAATGTGCTATGGTTGAATAGGGGGTGTATTGCTGCTTTGTGGTGATTTATTTTCACGGTTTAAGGGATGTCTATATTTTATGGAGCGGGTATTTTTTTATTAATATCGTGGGGGGAGGGTTATGTAAGGTTGTAAAACTGGAAGGTAATATGTTACAATATATTTATAAGTTTCTACTGTTATGATATATGGAGTATGATCATAAGGGGGCGGTTGGAGATTAGGGTGGCAATGACTATGAGTGCGAATAACTTGATGTAAGATGTCAAGTATACATATTGATGTTAAAATGGGGGACAGTTATAAAAATATTAGTAATAATAAGATGGGACATAAAATAAAAATGAAAAAAATAAATATGAAAAAAAATAATATTAAGAAGAATATGATAAACTAAATAAAATAAAAATAAAGGCAAAATTAAAAGTAAACATTAAATTTAAACATTACATAACATCGCCACACCCATTACCAATAATAATAATGTAAGTACTGTTAATATTAAATTATTAGGGGTGCGTAAAAGAAAAGGATACAGACAGGTGGGGGGAGTTAAAATAGCAGGATATGGGATTTAGGGGTGAGGGGTGATTGGACTCGTATAAATAAAGTAAAATAGAGATTATATATATATATATATATATATATACATACTATATACGCATACATATACATATATCCGTATTAAAAATATTCTTATATATCATACTATATATAATAAGCTTCTCCTTATTTATTTAGAATTCATTAAAGCTTCCCCCTACACTCTATAATTCCTCTTAATCTTTTTCACCCCTAACGAATCTTACGCTGGACGCTGCATCCCCACCATGCTACCTAGCACCTTCTCTACTCTTCTGATGAGAAGCGTTAGGCTTGGACATGCCCTGGCATAAAGATTCCCTTCTATCCCCCAAATGTTGCCTGTATTCCATTATTCAATAAATGATCCACTCTATATCTACCTATATATAGTTTTGTGTCTTCATTTCATTCTCTTGTTGTCCTATTATATATACATTATCACATTTAAAAGAAAAACTTAAAAATATAAATTAAATCAGAAAGGTAAAAATCTTGATCAGTGGAATTTATTTTAGTTAAGTAAAATATCGTCTAAGGTATACTCAGAGTATTAGATTTTAACAATTTGATATATATATATATATATATATATATATATATATATATATATACTAGCAAAAGTACCCGTCGTTGACTGGGTTACAAAACAGGCTATAGAAAATGGACTTTGATTTATGAAAGTATGATAGGTTATGAAAAGGAAGGGTTGTAAAGAGATATCTTCTAATTTGGGGGTATCAAAACCAAAGCAAAATATGATGAAAGTAAAAATAAAATAGATAAACCCTATAATTTATTATACCAGACCTGTTCACGCTGAAACACTAATCACAATATTTTGTGGATCTATATTAAAAAACCTTGTTAAACTTTGTGACATATTTCTATTTTATAAAGGTCAGGCGCGAACGAACACCCCATACTTTTATTATATCATATTTCTTAAAACTGACACATAATTATCAAAGAATACTTACGCAGATAGATATGAAAAGTCTTTATTAAAGTTTGTGCCTATTTCCATTCTGTGGAGGCGAGGCGCGAACGCAGACCCCACAATTTTATTATACCATCCCTATTTAAGTAAAAACATACTTATCAAAGTATGCGTATGTACATCTATATCAAAAACACTTGTAAACTTTTTTTTTTAAATTTTTTTATTTCCATACTTTGTGGGCCAGGCGCGAACGCAGACCCCACAATTTTAATGAACCACTGTTCTGCCTGATCAAACTTACCCATTTCTGTGTCTCGATACATCTTCTATCATTATATGTAATCAGTTTTTTAAACTAGTCAACCATATAGGAGCCTATTCGTGACCGGACACACACATTCAGCTTTATATATATATATATATATATATATATATATATATATATATATATATATATATATATATATATAAACGATACCAATATTGTTAAAACTTTAGAAGATATCACTTTAATCAGACCAGTAGAATATTGAAATATTCTTAATCATGGGAAGATTCTTGATCAGTGAAAGATATTTTAGTTAAGTAACCTTGGGAAGAAAAAGAAGATAAAGAAGAAGATGATGATGCAAAAGAAAATGAAGATTAAGGAGAAGACTTATATGAATTCAGAATACAAACGAGCGATGCCATTGATGAAAGCAGCATAAGTAAAATAAAACTCATTAACTGAAAGCGACAACGTAAATAGCTAGATTATAATGACATGCAGTTTCGCTAACATTGCGTAAACTCTTTTCTAAATATAGAAAACAACGATTACTGAAATTCTAGTAAACATGCACTGACAAAGTCCTCGTGAAAAATAACTAAAAATGGAATCCACCATCGCTACTTCTTACAGAAGAAGTCTTAGATTTTATAAAGTAACATCCGTTATAAGCTATAACAACATTAAAAAAACGGTGTTTGCCATAATGTAATGAGATTTATCGATAGAATTGATGCAACTGGAAAACTACACAGAGGTCATAAGAATCCCGGTACTTATATTATTCTTGCGACTGAAGCATCACAAGTAAGGATCTCGATACAGTAACCGGTCACTGAGAATCACCGTCACAATAGTATTAGGATTATATCACTGCTTACTGGAATGATATGAATAACATTCGGAGTTCGATGATTTTATTATTACTAATCTCCAGCCACCATTATCAGCAAGTAATCAATATTAATACAAATGATCTTGAAAATAAATAGTAATAATTGGATAACTAGTAAGACTTATCCTCATGTTTAAGGACGCATTTTGCTTTTACAAGCGAGTGAATACTTGTAATAATACGTGTAAGATCTCGAAAATAATCGTAAAGTTTAAAAGAAGACATAACGATAGAGGAGAGCATTCACGCCGTCATCCTACCTTAAATACCGATGAGAATTCTGAAATTCTGAGAACGCTTTTTTGATACTATTTTTTATGAAAAAATACAATCCTCGTTATGAACGATAAATTAAAGGTAAATGGAAACATAAACAATATTTTCTACAATGATCAAATAAGATCAAAACTGATGAACACCTGATTAGGCTTGTTATCACTTAAATTTTTTATTGACAGCTATATCTCATATGAAATATCTAGAAAGCAGATAAGTATATGCAAAGTACATCCCCACCCTCCAAAATATAATGGTAAGCTTTGACTGGCGCTACACTAAACAAAGAATACAGCACATGTTCACAACCCCCCCCTACCAAAAAAAATGGAACTGCAAAATTGTAAAATTAATAAAATAAATAGTACCACTGGCATTGGCTTAAACCACACCAAATAGCTTAAGTGTCAAGGGGAATACCAAGATCTAGAAATTATAGCACTAATTCGACCTCCACTTGATGAGTGCGAAGAGTACCGGGACCTGTATATTCCATGTGATACTGTAATTGCAGCAAGGAAAACATATCTATTGTTTTTTAAATAGGGACACACAAGGTAATAATCTTGATATAACAGTGCCTGTTGATGTAGATATAGATGACAAAAATGGGAAGGTCGTTGATTACCAAGACTTGAAAGGAGCGATAAAACAGATTATAGAAGTTTAAATATTTAGAAGTTGTACCTGTTTTGATGGGAGCCGTGTGGATTTTTGCAAGTATATTGAGAAAATTGGGATCTATTGGAGTGTTGAAGTTCATCAGAAGACTGTCCAGTTAAGAATCGCTGGAATCATACAAGAAGTATTGGGTGTTGGAATAAGAGGCTAATAATTTGTTATGATCCGCTATAAGTATAGAATCGGCAGTAACAACATCCGAACGGTCATACTTACAATTTAACGAATAAAGGGTTATTTTTGTTCAGAACAAAATAGTAAAAACATAAAATTTTACGCAATCGTATAATTGACTCCAAAGTTGAAAACCCCAGAGGAGTTAGAACATTATAACAAAATATAACTCGAAAAACAGTCATCGATAGTTTTAATTTGCTTACATGCAAACAGCACTATGTTATATGACGAATAATTTCATGAAATAGGGTATATTCTAATCATTGCTTGAAGACAGGCTTATAGAAATTGAATCAATCGAAATTTACACGCACAAGTTGATAAATTGCGCTCCAAAGACAAGTTGTCCGTAATCTAGCCTCACGGATAATTATCTGGTTTAGCTGTTTATATTTAATCTTTGTTGTTCAAGAACTATACACTTGTTACTGATCGTCTATATTATAATAAAAGACTAGTGTTAAATTGATATATATATATATATATATATATATATATATATTTGTAATAAATATTTTGCCTTGTCGCATTTCTTACTAGAAGTAAATTAGCATCGTTTTCCTGGATAAACGGCATCAAAGAAGCGTCATTTAAAAGCCAAAGAAAACAGGCCTTTATTCATTTTCATTAATTATTTTACAATAATGTTCTTTTATTTATTATGTGGTTCTACATAAAGCTCCAGAAAATGTGTATCACAATAGTCTGGCCAGCATGAAATCGTCGTCGGTCGCTGCTAATCGTTAACCTGTAGGATTTCAGCTTCTACTATATATCCTTTCTTGCCAAATTATCAAACATTGGTAGCCCTGTCAGGTATTGATGTTCCAGTCGGCAGGGCTCTGACACGAATAGGTTACGAGCACCCATTTCACGGCGTAGAACGATAACATTAACGACTTTTTGCGGCTGAAATGTGACACAAAATAATATTTTACGAGAATGATGTATATAAAATATCTTTTTAGCAGAAAAAATAATCTTGTATCTTTCTCTTGTTATCCTAGCTCAGCGTCACGGTATTTACAGTGTATCATTAAAACATAATTATGGATGTACTTTTGACAATCGGAATGACAAAAATAAAACACTACATCATAACGCTCTCCTAAACGACGTTTAGATATTTTCCAAATCACCATGTTATAGAATACATACATAAAAATTTATGAATCGTCAAATATGTACATATTTTATTATCTCATCATCTCTTCATCAAAACAGCATCACGGCGAGTACTTCGAATTAACTCAATACGCCGTAGACAGTTTCAGCTGTACTATTAGAAAACGTACTTTTTCAGTACAGGTCGCTGCACCGTGGAACAAGGTTGACAGAACCATGGCTAAAATCTGAACAGAAAAAACGTCAAGGCACTTCACCATGTTGCTGCTATTTAAATCGTTACCAACCACTTAAGCAACGGAGAATAATCTGAACGCAATTACTGCGTAAAACATCATCAATAAAAATGTTAATATATATTTCTATGAGTTTTCATCGCACCGTTTTGTTGTAGTCTCCAGGAGATCCATGGAGATGAACAATAATTGCTTGCGTCTTATTATAAGGAAAAGTATAATTCTTCGTTCGTGTTTCTTCTCCGAGCTTTTAGCAATGTCTAACATATACAGGTCTAACATAATGACTATCTACTTTTTTAATACAAGGTGTCCTAAAAGAAGCTGATGACTAAAACAATTCATATCATTCTTAATTTTTTTAATTTTTCTTATATTTTTTCTGATTATCTAGAGTAACCCTCCGAAGATCATCTTGAGTCGTTACACTACCGAGGAGTGTATATTGATCGTAGAGTCGTATTTTCGGTTGATTGAGTCAATATAAGAAACTCAAAGAGAATTTCAACGAAACTTCAATACATTCCCCTACTCCCAATGCAATAAAAGATATGGTTACTCGATTTCATGAGCACTGTTGTGTATGTGACCTCCCTAAATCTGGTAGACACCGTACGGCAACAAGCGATGAGAATCGTGAGAGATTAGCAGAAAGTGTGACCAAGGATACATCCACCTAAGTAAGAAGGAGATCAAGTCAAATTGGAGTCTCTCGAACATTTCTTCACATAATGCTTCATGAAGAGGGAAAAGTTCCATATGAAATAAAATTGGTGCAAGAGTTTTAACCAATCGATCCGGAAAAAAGCTGGAATACGCCATACAATTCCAAGATTTGGTTAATGGGGATCCGAACCTTCTAAAAAATCTAATTATGTCCCATTTTCATCTGAATGGGTTCATAAATAAACAAAATTGCAGGATTTGGGGATCAGAAAATCCCAACGCAACAGTACATCGGCAATTACACCCTCAAAAATGTACAGTATGGTGTGGAGTAACGGCGGATGGAATAATCTGACCTTACTTTTTAAATGCTGCATTAAATTCTAATGATAACATCATTAAATGTAAATGGCTTTCAAAACTGTCAATGGTTTAACAAATGAGCATTTCTAATACTGAATTTCTCTGTTAGAGATGATATGTTTACAATTACGTTGATGTTTAAGTCATGAAAAAATAATTATTTTTCTCAACTATTAGTGTAAGTTTCAAAATGAGTAAATTTTACGGCGAAAAAGAAGCCCGTAAGTTTGGTATTATTTTGTAATTAAATTATACGTTAAATAGCTTTTGCGTGAAATCGTTTTATTCCGTACTATGTGATTGTCAATTTTAGTTATTTTTTAATTAATCATAAATAATTAAGTATATTAATCAAACAAATTACGTTATCATTAAAACACATACATCATCATCATCATCGGCTTCGACTAATCTCGAGGGACATTGCTTATTGACTGTAAGTGTAGCTTCGCATATAATTGTGAGGCCAAGTTTGTCCAGTGACACAACATCTCTCTAGTATCAACATTGTTTTATTCGGCTGGCAAGGACAAGTTCAGGACGACTACAAACAATACCGAGATTAGCGGAGAACATATACACTATCTGGTATACATAAAATGATGTTCCCTTTGAATATTGATCAGCTTTAAGTTCGCTTTACTTCGATGATCTGACGGGAAGCAATGTGTCCACGTACCGTATGCTAAATAAAACATACTGAAATTGCCCCCTTATTTTCTGAATATAATAATATTCGGATAATGAATATAATACAATGCTACGATATATAACTGCACAATACGCCAATATAATTGTTGAGTACATTTCAGCGATATAAGTTTTAATCGTGACTCTCATGTACGCCTTCAGCGTCTTCACATTGTAAACTACTTTCCTCGGTGCAATAGCTGATTTCTCCCGCTTATTTTGATGCGGTTTAAATTCTATGTTTAGTGTCCGGGATAAATCAAGTCTATTCAGAAATTCATTGATTTGTTCACTGATATCCGGTGATCAATAAACTGGGCTTAAAAGGGACAAGAAACAGTGTGGAGTACGTCCGTTCTGCAAGACAGCACTTTCCGTTAGATCACGTGGCGCATGCACTCTCGGGGCACTAATCTAGCCTTGTATGAATGAAGTGCGAACAGCACAATTCTATACACGCACGATAGTTGAAAGCCATAGGCATTGTCTACAGTGATATCTATTCCTCGCCTGCCTCGCCGCTTTGTACGAATCTGTTTGGTTATATGTGTCTATGTGTTTAATTTTCTCTTCGTTCTTTCTCTGAATCGCTTTTCGCTTATACGCACACACACACACACACAAACACACGCACACACACGCACACACACATATATATATATATATATATATATATACTAGCTGTACCTGCTCAGCCAAGCGTAGCCATGCCTAAGTGTAGTTGACGCGAGTATTAGAGACACACGCACACATACACGCGCACAAATTCACACACGCACATTCACACGCACACACACGCCCACACACACACGCACACCCACACACACACACACACACACACACACACACGTACGGAAGCACAAACCCAAGTATAAACACACGGAAAAAACACGCACCGAAGCACACACCAAAACACAAACATGCACACACAAAGAAGCACGCACACATATATACACACAAGACACAAGCACGCACATACACACGGACGTACATACACACACACGAGCCAACACATGCAAACCCGCAAACAAGCACAAGCACAAAAACGCGCAGGCACACATAGAGAAAACGCACAAAAATACACACGCACACACAAACAAACATGCACACACACACACACACGTAAAAACACATGAACGCACACCCGCACACGCACAAGCGAACACAGGTGGATACGGAAAAACACACACACGCACATATGAATTACACACAAACACGTACCACACGCACATGCACACACGCACACGCACATCCAAACTCACGCACACACACGCGCTCACACAAACGCGCATACACGCACCCACTTACACGCAGTCACACACACGCAGTCACACACACACTTCGAAAATAGTAAGGAGTAGACAGTTTAAAGGCTTTAAAATTACACATAAGGCGGTAACACATACAAAAATACATACACGCTCACGCATTCGCAGAAACACATGGCAGCACAAATGTTCACACGCACAACCAAACTCACGCTCACATGCACAAAGTCACACACACACGAACTTACATGCACTCACACACACGCACCCACACGTAGACAGTGTAAAGGCTTTAAAATAACATATACTGGGATTTGGAAGTACATAAAATGTCAATTTACGGTTATGATTAAATGTTAGAATAAGTTAGAGAAAATAAAATAAAAAGCATTGTAAAGTGTCTGATAAAGAGAATCGAATAAGAAAAACCACTGCTAACTTAAAAAAAATAGTTATCGAGTATTATCAAAGTATAAAAATTAAAAACAAAAAAATAACATCGTTGACTGTTTGGTATGGAAAATTGAAGAAAAAAAATAACGATAATCGTAAATGATACTTATTTTTTATCACAGATGTTTTTAAGGGGGTTAGTTTCTTGATAGCAATGTCTGTGTAGGTAATGGTAGGAGTAGTAATACGTAAAATTACGATTATGAGCGTTTAATATTTTTTGTAATGATACAGGAAAAAAGGGCTGCCCTGTTCCATATAAATAAAAAGAAGATCAGATAAGTGAAAATGAGATTAGGATGTAAGCAAGGTTAGGAAAAAAATGTTAGGAATCAATATGTTAAAAAGGTTTATTGTTAAATTCTATTATTAATAGTTAGATATTGTTTATCTCGTAAAAAGAATGGATTGTTCATTCTTTTACAAAACTGAATATTAAAAATATCAGCAAAAAAGAATGAACATTGCAAATTGAAAATACATTGTTAAATATAGGTTTGGTTAAAAAAATAGGTTAACATATATGCTGAGAACGTCTTTTTGTTGTAAAAAGCGTGTTTGCAAAGCGCATGCATAGCAACGTGAATTAGTCACGTTTGGGAAACACACTTCTGGCGTCATAGACAAAGGACGATTCTCCATATAGTTCTATTGGTTCAAATTTCAGAGTTAGTTTGCTAGTCAGCCAGAAAGAGAGTTTAGAGTCAGTCAGTTGGCAGTCAGTGGTCAGCTGGCCCTTTGGAAGCGAAAGGAAAACAGTAAACTGTGTAGATCCCGAATTTGACTTCCTGGCGTCATCAGCATTCAACCGATCCGATGAATAATGGATCATCTTTGTGTTTTTTTAAAACTGTTGTCATGTGTCATCTTTCAACACGCAAGAAGAAATGTGTTAAACATCTTATTATGAACATTGCGTAACCCTTGCAAGAATATGTATCCCTCCTCCTGTTACATGATAAGGGCTGTCCCCTTTTCATGTAAGCATAAAAATAGAGAGATTTAGTTAAAATGAAAATGAAATAGCATAGGCGAAATTCGAACATCGTAATTTAGGTTTAGAAATAGATTACGAGAGAGAATTAGCAATGGAATGTAAAACAAACCATTGTTTAGATTAGAGATAAAATAGTTTCAAGAAAAGAATGTGCACTGTCAATTTTGTTATGAAAATTCAATTGAAAGACTGCAGCTACCAGATAATTTAATAAACATGTTTTTAACATATTGGAAATATAGGTTACTTAGAATATAGGTTAAAATTCCTTTTGTAAACAAAGGACAAAGTTTTGGACACGCATGTCCAGAACACGTGAAAGAAGACACATGTTTTAACATGTGTATGACGTCATGGAAAAATGGGAAGTTCTAGATATAGTTAGAAAACTTTAGAGTTAAAGGGAGAGACGGAAAGAGAGTCTGAGGGTTCGAACGTCTAGAAGCGAGACGGTCACTTGTGAAATTTAGAATGAAGCTTTGAATTCTTGATGATGAAAACAACGGCCGGTCGTGAAAAGAAATAAACACATCATGTGTTTTTATACACGTCGTCTTTGTTTTGTGATTCTACCAAAAGGTAAAGTGAAAATTGTTATTATATGTCTATATGTCTGTGTTATAAAATGTCTTGACATACACATCACATATCTACAATGTGAACCCTACATCTCCTATCCACACTAAGACTGTCTGAACACTGTTTCCTCACTCTAAGAGCTTCTACACTTCTAAGTGTAAACGTTTTAATATATATAGGAATCGTCATAAAACGAACAATCTCCCCTACAACATCCCTTTCTCTAAAACTCTAAACATCTCTCAATAAGACGCTCTAAGACTCTCTTAATAAGACTCACTTTTAACAAAGAACAATAACAACGAACAATAATAACAAAGAACAACAATAATAATAATGATAAATATAACACTCCTCTCTATATGTGTTACAAGAAATATAAAAACTGTCCTGCTATCACCCTCTCTCCTCGCTAATATATGTTATAAGAATCTACAAAACCGTAATATGTATAAATGTCTTCTCGTCTTCTCTGTCGCTCTCATCCCTATCATTATATCCATTATATGTATTAGCCCAATATAAACTCAGCGTCATCCTTACAAATGCCCCCGCTATTCAACATATAGCGATTTGAGTGTCGTGACCATTTTTTTCTGCAAGAGTAAATAAAAGCAACTGTACCACGAAAACACAACAAAGGGTCCATTGAGAAAAAAAGACACAAAGCGAAAAAAAAAACGAAGGGAAAAAGCTAGACGAAATGCACACATACATAAAAAAGTAAATCATATACTTTCATATGAAAGAAAAATGTGTTTTTAAAAAAAAGATGATATGCCGCAAAAGTAAAACAAAGAACAGTCGAAGATATGAATGAAAAAAAAGAAACAGTTGTAAAAAGAAGTCACCACGCGTAATTCATTTTGTTTTAAAAATATATACAAACATACCCACGAGTACGTAATTAGATCAGTTATAATTGTTGAAAGTTGTTTTGCATAACTGTAAACCAAACAAGAATTTTTCATAAGAGTCAAGGTCGCTTGCCATTTACAATATCATGTGAAAATACTTTTGTGAAAAAAAACATTTTTGGTGTTCGTAGTTTTACTTTTAAGCTTTCCATGTTTTTTATAATTTTTTTTACAAAAGGGACAGTTTTTTGACAAACTTTTGTTGTTATTGTCGTTGTTACAGAAAAAATTCTTGAAAACAATTATAATTGTCAGTAAAATGTGTAATCATAGTGAAAATGTAAGAATGTTTTTTTTTAATGTTATATATGTTGAACATATTGTAAATCGTTTGAAATGTATGTATGCTCAGTCCGTCAAGTCCAAAGTAGCTGAGCAGCGGCGTGTTTCCCGCCAGTTTTGGCAAATAGCAAACAGAATCATGAACAGAAGCGTGTTCTCTATCCCCACTATCATCAATGGACCTGAGGTAATATCATCAGCATCATGCCAAGAACTTTGCAGCTAATTCTACCCTTTGCGACCAAGGCCGCCTACCCCCAATATTACCTCCTGTATCAGAACACACGCTATGTGATATACATATATCTGTACGTGATATTGCCAAGCTAACAAAAAACCTTGATTCCAGTAAAGCAACCGGCCCTGACGGTATTCCATTTATAGTTCTAATAAACACTTCAACCAGAACTAGTGCCAATACTTACAAAATTGCTTAAACGTTGTCTTAAGGAGAATTTCTGCCAAGCACCCTGGAAAATCTCATCAGTTTGCCCTGTATTTAAGAATACAGGTGATTGCTCATCCCCTTCTCAGCACATGCCAATAAGGCTCCTGTGCGTCATGAGTAGGTTGCTGGAATCTGCGTTGAATAGAAAAGTAATCAACTATCTCAGAAAAAAAACCTTCTTAGTGACACACAATATGGTTTCCGTTCTGCTAGATCTAGAGCAGATGTGATTACAGTTATGTCTCATAGGATTAGAGAATCTCTCGACGGAGGCAACCTTTATAGATGAATTGCTCCTGACATATCTAAGGTCTTTGATAGGGTATGGCATGAAGGTTCACAAGATCTCCAGCTATGGTATAGCTGGAAATGTCTTCTCAATTATTAAATCATTTCTTTCTGACAGGTTCATAAGAGTAGTAATTAATTTACAAAAATCAGAAAGTCACAGGGGTCCATCATGGGCAAAACTCTTTCCTGATCTATATTAATGATCTTACAAATCAGCTCCTTACATCATTTGAAGACATTTATGATGATGCCACTACCATCTATAATAGCACATCTAAGACAGTAAACGACCAAGTTATCTCCGATTCTTTCTCCTCTGATCTTGAGCAGGTGATACAATGGGAAAAGGAGTTGCTGGTTACGTTTAATGCATCTAAAACCAAGCTTCTCTCTTTACATCATCAACGTTCTGAGCCCCATCTGACATCAGTTGAAATTAATGGCTCTCGTCTTGAGGAGGCCTGAAGTTGTGGCAATCTTCTGGGATTGATCTTTACTCCTTATCTTAAAACGTAGATTCCATGAACGGAGCTTCTTTCGGAGAACTGCACGCTTGTGGAATTGTCTTCCGTTTTCCTGCTTTCCAGCTTACTACAGTATGGTTGTCTTCAAGTCTAACGTAAATAAGTTCTTGATGAGCCGTCCCACTTGTAAACAGATTTACCGAATTTTCATTACTAACGATTATTATATTGTCCAATTTCTACTGTACACTCTTTAACTCTTATCCGCGAGTGGCCTCTTGGCCTTGATAAGTGGTGATGTCTATGTAAAAAATGTATAATGTTATTATATTTGTTCGTCAGGAATTCAAATCATAATTTAGTAAATAAATTAAAATAGGTAAAATAAAATGAGACGTTAATTGAGACAAATAGTTGGCCTAGAAATAAGTTAGAAGTTTAGAGAGAGGACAATAGAAATGACGTAAATGGGTATTTTGAGAGTTTTTCGGATGTGATAAGCCAAAAAAGAGAACTTTTCTTTTGGGTTTTGCTTTTTTTGTTTTCCCATAAAAATATTTCGCAAGAAATGTAGCTTGCCAAGAAATTGCATTAGAGATGCTCCTGTTAGGAAATTATAGATGGGTCCTGCTATAGTGTGTTTTTAAAGCATGCTGCACATGACATCACCAAGCAGAATTATAAGTCTAGGCGCAATAAACTAAAAAGGCAGGCGTTTAAGGATACGAGAATTCCTTAAGGCACCAAAGGACTATAAGATCCAGAACTACGTGCAAATCACATATAGCATTAAGAAGGGGAACAATTAACATATAACGTTAGTACGTAAAAATGATATAACCTTATATGTTTAGAGATGTATGAATGCGGAATATCTCTGTTGGAATCTTGAAAGCTCTGATGAAAAAAAGAGAGAAAAATCACAGAAATCCGAGCCATTGTTAGAATTCAGTGTGCAAATAGGAATTTTGGCGCAAGAGATGGAGATTATTAAGTTAAGGGCGAGGTTTTCTAAGTCTTTATCAGAGTTCGAAGGGTCCAAACAAGGAAATCCAAGAGAATCAGTGTGATAAAAAGGTATATCTTAATAATTAGACTATAACCACAAAGATTTAAATGAATGAGCTTTGATGTATATCCCAAAAGAAATAAAAAAAGTTATAAAATGAGAAAGAAAGGATTAGGACGCATTTGGATGAAAGAGCCGTCGATTTCGTGAGAGGTTAAATGGGACCTCGGTTTACGGCATACGGGTGACAGGATGAAGCAGCTGATATGAATCATAGGAGGTATACCCTACACCCAAAAAGGAAATGCCAGGAAAATCAGAGAGAGAGAGAGAGAGAGAGAGAGAGAGAAGAGAGAGAGATTCTGATCTAAAGAAAATAATTATGAAGTCAGTTGGAAAAGGGCTGACTAAAGAAGTGTTTATGGTGTCCGATCTTTCTTAGCCAGGTGCTTTTATAGATATAGAGAGAATGTACTAGAATTTAAAAATGCGTACATTTTTTGAAAAAAATAGGAAGGAAAGGAATGTTACAGGACAGAGGGATGCCCCTTTCTATGTAAATAAGGAGAACTCAAACCTTGTAAGCAAGGTTAAGAAATAAAATGTTAGAAATCGGAATATTATGAACATTGCGTAACCCTTACAAGAATATGTATCGTTCCTCCATTCCACATGTTACAAGAAATATAAGAACCGTGTATGTATAAAGCTGTCTTGTTATATTTGCCCCCTATACAACATATTTATCGGTCTCCTATGCAATAGTAATTGGTTTAATATTTATAAAACGATGTCTTCGTGTGAAGAAAGACGCCATGTTTGTGAAGGTCTGACATGTTCATTTTTTGAAAAAGTTTTTTATTCCCGATTGATGGATATGTCAATTCTCAGCCAATGACAAAAACCGGAAATTTCGAAGGGAGAAATAATTATTTTGTAATAGGTAACTGGAAAGATAATTGTATGTATATAAGTGTATGAAGCAGTTACGAAGGGTGCCGGGAAAATAGTTATAAGATGTGTATGTAGTCCCGGTTATAATAGAGGGCGGTAAGAGGACTGTAGATTTAGGGAGAAAAATATGAACTACCTCCTCAAAAAATGTTGCGATTATGATGGTATTGCGCCTAGGATGTAATGTAGAATTTTATTAGAACGCTCAAATGTGTCTAAAATGGCATTCCAAAGTTACATAACATACTGGCTTTTAATAGTGACATAATAAATGTGTACGTCGCAGATGTTGTTACAAAATTACCGAAGAAGAAGAGGAGAATTTCTGCAATCATGTTATTATATAGTAAACATATCCACACATACATACAAAATACCTTCACACACAATTACATAATCAATGATGAATATAAAATCAACGGTAGCTTTTTTATATGAATTTTTCTGTTTTGTAGCTTCAACAATAGTTCGCATGATAGAGGGTGCTGCATTGAGCCCGAAACCCATGCGCACCAAGCAGTACCTTTTTCTCTTCGAAGATCACAGTCTGGTACGACGAAAAGTATTTATGCACATTGAACGCCCTTCGACGGTTGGGGCCTTCCCCCTTTATTCTCTTACCTTTTGTCCGCATGTGCTGTAGGCATTGATGTGTTTATTTAGCTAATGAATGTTCAACACCGGGCGCATCTTTTCCTTATTCTCTTAAAAATGCGCTTCTCGTCATTAATTTAATCAGACCCATCGGAGAACCAAACTCCTCCTCGTAATAGGAAAGTAGCCATCTATTGCTACACTATTCGAATCCCTGACAGTACTCATGTGGAATTCGGACGGTAATCGGATAAACAGGTATTTTGTTGTTGAGTCTAATTGGTAACTGAGAACTTGATCATTTCCACAACGACGTTAAAGCCTTAGTATGCTCATTGCCCTTAGCACTGAATTCTGGTTCCTCTGTTTTGATATGATAGCAGCACAGACATAAGGCTCCGATCTACAAAACGTAGATTCACCAAATCGGTTTATAAGGACTCTTTCCAACATTTTGATAATGTCCATTCGAATCAGCATATCGAAGCCACAGCATTGTGTCCATGACTAAAATATCACTTTTCACGGGGTCTGCGCCATCTATTGTTAACGTGATAATTCCGAGACTCTTGCTAAATATTTCCGACTCTATTTGACTCTAAGAGTCACACAGTGATCCGATCACCAGGGATTAAGAGCATTTAGAATCCACTAGCTGGGTGCGCTACTTAATTGACAACGACTTCTATCACTGGTAGAACTCCTTTTAATTTGAAGGGGGACAGAGTGCCGCTGACGTCCCGACCCCATTTTTTGTATCCCGGTCTATTGCTAGATATCCTATTTTGTTTCAAGAATCAAAGCGCATGGTTAATTTTCTCTCTCTCTCTCTCTCTCTCTTTCTCTCTCTCTCTCTCTCTCTCTCTCTGGTTAATACCCCTGCTGCGTAGCAGGCAGTTTTTAGCCAGTTGGTTTGGATATCCGCATCTAAAACAGTCTAAATAGCTACTCCTGCTACGCACGCCAGTTGTTGGTGCATAGGAAGCTCGTCCTGGTTGCACTGCAGCGACGAGATCATCGTTCCTGTTGTCCACCCACACAGCACGCGACCGTTCCTGTTGACGACCGCAGAAGTCCTCGGACGTGGCATAATAGTCCATGAATGAAAGCATTTTTCATCCAACATTCTGGCGACATTTTGCTTATCAGCTGGACCAGCTGTTGTAAGTCTGTCAGGAACTCATTTACAGTCTCCTCCGGGCAAACGCGGCAAGTGGTGAACTGCTCTAAGGTTGCAAATGAATATGTTCCCAAGGCTTTCACAGGGCACGTTTCCTCAATATTATTCCATTCTTCTTCTGAAAGCTTCCGGTATGTTTGCCGAGCTGCACTTCTCGATCGTAGTGGCATAACTCGCTCCAACATAGTTATTTCTAATAGCCACCTACTCTAGATCTTCAATCATTTCATTGTGGGAGTGTCCGTTGCTCCGCGATTAAATTCGAGGATTAGCCGAATGTCTAATAATTTTAATAAGACTTAAATAGCTTGAATGAACAAAAATGAAAGTAAGCGAAGAAATATATTTGTCCAATCACTTGTTTTTCAACGACTAAATTCAACTGTAATTTTCACCAGCTGTTCTTATTCTCAGCTTTCGAAAAACTAACTGCCTTCGTGTTTTCAACTCATCCTTTTCACAACAGTTCCTGACTTCTCATGTAAGATAATGTCGAATGTATATTATTGAGCCTTATACAAATGAAGATTTTCTATTTCCTTCCCTCATTTAGCCACCCGACAGAAGAAAGAGAAAGGGACTACCTGTTTGTGTAAGTCAGTTTCTTTATCACTTTCACCACGTAACTAGAACACAATTGAAGCATGATACTTGTCGTTTGCATTTTAAACTTTTATTCAATCCATTGTAAAATTAATTTAGAAAATCAACACATTGGTCTCTACTGTACAATGTAGAAAACAACATATTGTGAATTTAGTCACTGCAAAAAGCAATGAAGCTTCCTTCCGGTCCTTAATTAGATCAGTCTATAAATCGATTTGATTAAAATATGTTCCCTTTTATCGATTTCTATAACAATAAAACGTTTTCGTATTGTGAACAATTCGTTAATCATCATTTAATTCCAGGCAATGTCAGGCCACCCTGCGAGTATAATTATTTACGTAATATTGATTGTTAGGCTTAAGGGGAAGTAATATGCGTTAGATTTAGTGTAATTTAGCTTTTGCTTTATTAAGCTAAAAAGCCCCAGGTGAAAATTCGGATACCTCTGTTTTTTTATTTGTTTTTGTTTTTTTTTAATATAGGAAAAAGGTATTAGACATCAGTTGAAATCATTTCTAAACTTTTACTTGCTTTCATGAATTTTAAAAGGTTTTAGGAGCAATAATACATGCACGTTTACAGATTTGTAAATTATTTCAGATTTCCAATTACATAATTTATTCAGCATATATATATATATATATATTATTATTATTATTATTATTTACAGAAGATTTGCATAAGTCATCGGTACCGTCAGTTTCAAACCTGATAATAAGAGACTGTTTAGACACCCATATTAAGCTATCTTCAGCCGATACTGCCCGATGAGTATCGGCTGAAAAGAGCTTCATATGGGTATCTTAAACGGTCCTTTTATATCAGGTTTGAAACCGACGGTACCAATAACTTATCCAATTTTTTTGGTAATAATATATATATATAAACATATAGATAGATATAAATATGTAAAAACATGTTTTAATTTTTTATAAAGGAATTTTTTTTATATCTATATAATAATATATATTCGTAGACGTCAGCAAAGTTATTAACTTTTATAATTTTCGTATTCCTGTTTATGTTTATCCATCTTCGTGTATATATATATATATATATATATATATATATATATATATATATATATAATTGGAATGACTTTACATTAATTGAATATTTTATTCCATCTTACTCAGCATTGTACCAGCAGATCGCCGTAATGTATTATTATCTAATCGGTATGTGTACATTAACATATAAACTAAAAATATCTATGATCGCATTTTAAAGTAAATGTTCACGGACAAATTTGGAAATTGATTTTGAATAACTATTCAGCGTGGCGTATCGTACTCAAACGTAATACCAGGCCAATCTGTGGTTCTTTGTATGTTATTGTGAGGATTATTAAATTAATTTTAAATTAAAAACACTACGTGTAATTTTATATATATATATATGAGTTTGTACCTGCAAGAATGAGTGGGTAATTAAATCTATAAATAGTAGTAATAGCAGTAGTTTTTGTAGTAGTAGTAATACACGGTAACTATGCTCGATTGTGTTATTTTTGAAGGTCCCCTAAATTAAAGATGCTACTATCATTGTAAGCATAGATGCATAATATGGCATTAGTGTGACTTCTGATCTCGTCCGAGTACTCTTCCAATCGATAATGACTAGGCGTTACTTTTTCAGTGCAGTAGTACCCGTTAGTTGCACTGGTCAGTCTTCAATTCACAAACGACGCTTATTAGTTCTCACGTCAGAGTTGATATGCCGTCCACTCGTTGATCGGACGCAAGCTACGGAAAAATAAATAGTAGTACCCACTTAGATTTCCGGTAAGAAGGCTAGACATTTTATAGGGAAAATCATTTTTTTCTAGTCTGATGATTAATTTTCAATATATATATATATATATATATATATATATATATATATATATATATATATATATATAGCCGATCAAAAGAAATTCCTCACTTGAATTTTTTTCAAAAACTGCAAATTAAAGCTAAATTTAATGTAGCTGTTTAAAGAAACTAAACCTAATTTGAATCGCCTTTTATTCATGTATGATTTTCCCTGTTCACATTTGACTTTTAATTGAAATATTCCAGTGTTCACGACAATTTAAAACAATAATTTCAAATTAAGGAGGTAAAAAGAAAGTCCGCACATATGAAAATCGTTATTTAAATGTAACGTTAAGACATTAATGCAACACAAATACAACAGGAACACAATAAACTAGTAGATATTTTGTAGGATAACCCTTCTGCTATTTGACAGCCTGCATTTTTTGAGAATTTCTTGAATTAAACTGCAGCAACACTCCGGGAAAATGGCACCCCACTTTTCTTTAATTTTTGTGCAAAGTACTTTCAATTTGAATTTTTTTAAATTGCGTAGCTGTTGCTTGATGCAATGCCAGACGTTTTCGATAGGATTGCGGTGTAGAGATAGTGCAGTCCAATTTAAACACTGAATATCATGCTCTTCCAGGAGCCTCTTGACATTGCCAGCTGTGTGAATGGGAGCATTATCCTGCATGAAGATAGGATTATCATTCAAATTCCGACCAAAGATGCTCAGTCAACATATTAATGTACTTGGTCGAATTAATTCGACCTTGCAAGCGAACTATAGGCCCTGGACCCTTGGTACTAATAATGTCCCACATCAAAACTGAACCTCCACCACCTTGCAGCGTTGAAACTGAGCACCTAGGATTAAATTCTTAATCTTTCCTCCAACGAACGTACCACCTACCACCAAGTCTAGCCTATTAAACTTGGTTTCATCGCTAAAAAGCACTTATGGCCAATATAAAGAGTCATAATCTTTATTGCATCAGACGAAGTTCAGACGGCGCTTTCTGTTCTTTACAGAAATTATTGAATTGCGTCTTGCAACATATCCTCGCAAATTAAATTTCTTTAATCTGTTCTTGACAGTAGAAAGAGAACAGTTTTTTAACAGGAGTGCACTCTTGTTGGATCTGGGGAACCGTTTCAAATTTGTTTCTTGGACTGTGGATCTTGATAGCGTTGTCTTTCTTGTTAGAAGTAGCTCTAGTACGACAAGATTTGGGGGCATCACGTATACTACCAGTGTTTTGGTACTTTTGCACAGTCTTTCGTACCGTTTTCTCATCACATTTTAATCTACGGCCGATTTCTCGATTGGATAAACCAGAAAGGTCGAGATTAATGAGCCTCTGACGATCACTAAAAGAAGCTGTGGTATATTGACTAAATGTTACGTTGTATGACCTGGAACAACAACAATTATGATTAGAGATGCTTTGTTGCCTGTTGGTAGATATTTTAAACTGATTTAGGGGCGATAATGTAAGCTTGTTTTAAGCGAATTTGTTGCTGCGGAATTTCTTTTTGCCTCCTCAATTTTAAGTGATTTATTAAGTTGACGTGGACTCTATAATAGTTCTATTAAAAGTCAAATATGAGCAGCTAAAATTATAGAGGAATAAACGGCGAATCAAATAAGGTATAGGTTGTTTTAACAGCTACATTAAATTTAGCTTAAATTTGCAGTTGTGAAAAAATCACAAGTGCAGACATTCTTTCTGCTGGCACTTATATATATATATATATATATATATATATATATATATATATATATATATATATATATGTACAATTGATATTTACGTTCCACAATTAATGAGTTCGTATAAGTGGACAAATAATCTTTATGCTTTCTCTCTTTCTTTTCTTTGAACAGTGCGGTTTTAATGATACGGGGTGTCGTGGAGAGGAGGAAAGTGATAATTCGGTTCTCAAACTCGATTTTACTCAAAACTCCAAAATCTGAATTCCCAACTGCCGTATTTTGACTCTGCACATGATTATATAGGTTAGGGCGTTGTTATATTGGGTGGTCTATTCAACTAATCAACCACCACAATGTCAATTTCCACCATTGTTCGATTGATCCCCTTAGAATTTTCGCCCCAATTACACCTGCAATGTTGCGAGCGGTTTATCAGGACTCTGAGGTCACCCGCTTGATTCCAGGTCAGGTGAACTGTACTTCTCGAAAATATGAATTCTCATTATTGAACCGGCTCACCGAATATATCTTCGCTCAACCTTTAAAATGGCATTGTTCTTGATGGATTTTAAAAAAAGTCATTTATTATTTTATTCTTTTCTCTCAACAGGGAATTTTGTTGTCGCCCAGGCGAACTATATTTAATAAAAAGCCACCTAGCGTTTTTTCTCTAGTGAAGTTTTTTCTCCCTCTTTTGGGGGAGCTCCAGCGCCTCCTGAGGCGGCCATGTCACATTATTTATAATAATTCTAAATGTATAATTATTAATAATTGTTTAATTATTATCCGTTTTCAACATTTAATATTTAGGAAATCTTCACCAATCAAAGTTAATTTTAACTTTTACTATACTCTTTCTAGTAAACTTCGCAAGGTCTTAGTTTTATATTGTAAAGTCGTCTACATTGAAGTCTATCATATCATAATTATTTATCAAAATGTCATTATATCATGTGAAAAATACTTAATATAATAATGATTAGTAGAAAGCTAAAAAATGATCAACGAAAACGATCCTCTTGAACTAAAATTATCTATACAGTTAGAACACAGATATATGAAGAATAAGTAAAGTATGTACCGTTTCATGCCAATTTGTAACAGAGCGCAGGTCAGCGTATGGAAACAGCAGCCAACGTATGCGAATGACTGAGCCGTGTGCAAGGTGACGTGCCGCGTGGGAGAAGGAAAACAAAGGATCATATAAAAAGAAAATAAAACGTGGCTCACGAAGGACAGAAATAGATGTATTACAGACCTGTCCTTAGATCGAGAGGAGAAAACGTGTTCTAAACATGGACGAACAAAGAGTATCATCTGTTCGACACGACCGATTCTTTTTAATCACATTGGAGTACGTCAACAATTATAAACGAAAGACATGGCGTTGTTCGGGAAATACATGTAAAAAAAAGTCTGTCGTTTCCAATGGGGAAAAAGTGAGTCTAGTTCTTCTTTTTGTCTTTGTTTCCATTGCGACTGTCTTCATACTAGGCATAGGTCCCGACTATTTACATGTAACTCCTACGTTAGAAATATATTCAGGTGACACACAAATAACATACTCCAGAATTTAAAAAAGAACATAACAAGTATATTAAATTTACTAGATAATAATGAATGGGTTAATATACATGATTTATATTTGCTTAGATGTTAACATGTTGTAATTTTTTTAAAATCCCTTTTAACTGATTATAATGCATTTCTAATTATGTTTACGTTCTTTTTAATAGTCATGCTTCAACAGACTATATAGCCCTCTTACTAACTGATGAAATATTAATAATAATAGATTTCTAAGTACTCCACTTATTAAATAGAAAAATCATTTTTAATATACAAAAATATATGCGTATATTTTTTCAAAGAATATGTGTTTGCATCCTCGGCAAAAGAGTGACAGCTTAATCAGAGGAGTTATGCCCCTTACTTATATCACCCGACAACACATCGATTTTACTCAAAGATTCAGCTGCTTCTACGCACTGACAATTTATTATGTGTTGCTAAGAAACGAAAGTGAGTATTGCCGTTTTATATTTGAATGTCAAATAAGTTGGCAAATTATATTGTTGAAACAGAGACCGTCTATATTTTTCTGTTTCTTGCACGTATGTTCTGGAAGGTTGATGAGACAGCATAGATTGTCTTAAAATGCCATTAATTAATATAAGCGTTTAGAAATGTCATTTTAATTTCAATGGTGGTAACCGTGTTGACATGCTCAAATGCATCTAGAAATTAGACTACACACTTTTGCTTTATAGCTCAAAGATGATGCTATTTCAAATAGTATGGTTATAAGCACAGAAGAAACGCTATTTCAAACGTAAGCGTCAGAGACCGATTACCTGACAATAGATGCACAAACGCACCTTAAAATGATGTTTCAAACGTAAGTGTTACAAGTCAAAGTAGATGCGATTCATAAAATTAAGCATCGGAAACTAGAAATTGTGTAATTTTGAATTTACTCATCAAAGATCAGAGAATCTGTTTTTCAAACTTCAATATGACGAACCAAAGAACATGTAATTTCAAATTTAATCATAAGAGACAATAAAAATATTTGTCCAAATTCATCGTGACATGCCAAGAAAATGGGATTGTAAACTTGCCCATCCAAATAAGAAAGAAAATATGTGAAACTTCAGCATCAAAGACCAGAGAAACTGCTATTTTAACCTTTAAATGATATACTAGAAGACAAACGGGAAAAACTATGTTTCAAATTTAAGATGAGATGTTCCAAAGACAACATAAACATATGAAGATAATCGCGATACATAGTTGTAAAATGTTATTTCAAACTCATGGCGGAAAAATAAAAGCAGCCACCGAATAACGTGCAGATAGTAGCTAATAGATATGCTCGAACGTATCTACTACTTCTATTGAAAACATAAGCGTTGTAGTTCCGAATGTTATTGAAATATAAGCATAATATTACATTGCATCTCCCGAAAAAGGATATTGAATAGCTCCAAAGTTGCTACCAAATAAAACACATATTTGCTGCTTTCCAAGTTTTATTAAATCGATTCCATGAAACTGTAGTAGTTATTACACAATCACCTTGGGTGGTTAATTCTCGGTGGAATTATAATTAGATCCAACCATACTCCGACATTTGTTTAGTTTATAAAAATCTCCATTGTAATAACAGACAAAATATTTGCATCCGAAATAGGAGAATTAAAGACAAAGATATATATATATATATATATATATATATATATATATATATATATATATATATATATATATATATATATATATATAAATGTAAATGTTGGTTCGTTCTAAACGAATAAAACCATATTTCTACGTTACCAATTTATTTAAAATATTCAGACAACCCATTTTTAAAGTCGGGGTATGTTTTTATGTTATTAAAATAAATTTACCTCGCGAATTATTAATATTAAAATATTAAATAAAATAAATATATTTTTTAACCGTTACTGTGAATCTGTTCTGTTGATAAAACTGAACTTCCGGTTCGATTTATTTCACAGCCACGAATTGACGAAAGATTTCATTTTCTGTTAACTCGATAAGTAAAAAAACAAAAACAAAAAAAACATAATTCATTTGTTTATCTTCAGAATTTTTTAATTTACACATTATTCTTTATTATATAAGACCAAAAAAAAGTCGGTCGCTTACTTTTTGAGGGTTGAGATTGATTGGTAAAGTACAGTTTATTTTTGTCCGCGCTATTTTTTAAATCGTATTTCCAGCACCCTCCCCACCCCATGTTAAGAATGGCCTTTTAAATATTAACGTTATTATTACAACACGGATCAATAATAGAATAATAACGTTATTTAGAAAGCCATTCTTAACATGGGGAGGACGTTTTGTTACTATTCTATACTTTCACCTATCAATTTAATCACCAAAACATGGTACTTATGCAGAGAAGATACCGTGCTGAAATAACGCTATTAAGAAAAAAAACATAATTCATTTGTTTATCTTCCAAATTGTTTAATTTACACATTTTTTTCTTTATTATATAAGGCCAAAAAAAAAAGCTTGGTCGCTTGCTTTTTGGGTTTTTTTTTTGTTTTTCGATATAAGATTGATCGGTAAAGTACAGTTTTTTTTGTTTTTTTTGCCCGCGCTATTTTTTAAATCGTATTTCCAGGCAATTACAGTTTTATTATGTTTTTTATTCAATTGTAAGGTTAAAATACACCCTCTCTTCCCCAGGTTAAGAATGGCTTTTTAAATATTAACGTTATTATTACAGTACGGATCACTCTCTGCATGAGTACTGTACTTTCACCTAACAATTTAATAAACAAAACATGGTACTTTTGCAGAGAAGGTACCGTGATGAAATAACGCTATTAAGAAAGCCATTCTTAACATGTGAAAGGGAGAGTGTTCTGTAACTATTTTATATTTTCACCTAACAATTTAATAAACAAAAGATAGTACTTATGCAGAGAAGGTACCGTGCTGAAATAATACCGTTATTTAAAAAGCTAATCTTTACATGGGGAGGGAGTTTTGCATCTATTCTAAAATATGAATGCTTTTTCTTTAATAAAGAAATTGGGTACTCGTGCACTTATTGATCCGTACTGAAATAATAACGTTATTATTTAAAAAGCCATTCTTAACATGGGGAGAAGAGGGTGTTTTGTAACTATTCTGGACTTTCATCTAACAATTTAATAAACAAAAATTAAACTTAAGCAGACAAGGAACAGTACTGAAGCATTAACCTTATTTAGAATACAATTGAATAAAAAAAACTTTAATTAAACTTGGAAATACGATTTAAAAAATAGTACAAATCGGTAAGTGCATTAGCACCATAAATGTGTCTAATTCTTAATTTCTTATGTTATTGGGGGAGAAAAAAAAAGGTAAATATGAGGAATTACTCCACCCTCGAAAATTCCTTTAAAATTACCACTCCTATCGGTTTTCGGGGTCGCTGAAAACGAAAATAACCTTTATAATTAAGGCAAACGAGTAGTTTCCAAGATATGAAGAAATGTTAGATTAAAAAAGTGAAGGATCACTTTTCCATAATAATTTTACGTAAAATGATCACCCACTTTGTGGACACGATTTTGGAGGTGGGGGCTTTCTTTCTACCCTTGGAAAATCCTTTAAAATTACCTGCTTAAATTGGTTAGAGGGGCGGGGGGTCGCCCCCCCACACACACAGAAAAATGCCCCTCTCTCAGCTGGCCAGAAAGTGGGTGCTCATTCTAAGTTAAATTTAAATTGAAATGTGATCACCCACTTTTCGAAAAAATAATTTCTTCATATCATGAAAACTTTCTTTTTGCGGCGGAAACGGTTTGCAGATTCGTTTTTAGTACACTGAAATCTACAATAAAATATTTCGGTATATACGAACATGAGACGGGCCTTAAAGTAAAATAATACCGGATTTTTGGGGCAGATTTGCCATTTAGTTGTAGATTATCCTCAAACCAGGTAATCACTAACAGGGACTCTTAAAATCCGTTACCTGTCTCGATCAAAATTTAAAACCACTGATTATATGTCAGCCTACATCACAGTAACATATATTGAATGAGTTCCTAACAGTATTTTTTATAGTTTTTTAGTTTAAACTCATTTCCCCAAACGTAACGTGTTCGATACAGTCTGCCACCATTTGTATTTTTCAAATATACCGATAAACACTGCATGTTTTTGAACTGATTAACCATTATACATTACATAAAAATACTACAATATTATCCAGTTAGGTAGAACATTTACTTTTCTTGCCTTTGATAACATTTATTTGTTATATATTCATTTTTTGACAACTTCTTTGTATCTGTTAATACAAACCCTTTTCATTTAATGTAACGTTTAGTCAGCTCAAAAAACAGTGTTTATCGGTGTATTTGAAAGATACAAATGGTGGCGGACACTGTTGATTATGTTAAGTTTGAGAAAGTGAGTTAAAACTAAAAAAAACTATACAAAAGACTGTCACAAACCCACCGATTATGTCAGCTTATGTCATGGTAACATATTCGGTGAGTTTTTGACACTGTCTTGTATAGTTTTTACTTTTCAACTTAATTTCCCAAACTTAACGTATTCAACAGTCTTCAACCATTTCTGTTTTTCCAGCCGATTAAACATTTTACCTTACATAAAAACACTAAACAATTATCCAGTTAGGTAGAAATGTAACTTACCTTACCTTTGCTTTCATTTGTTTTTGGACAACTTTTTCGAATCTGTGTATAGTAACCCTCCCCCATCACCCAAATATTAATTACTAACTCACATTTTTGTGAAAAGAAAAGAAAAAAAAATTAGCGTTTCAACGTTAGCTTTATCCACTGATTGTTGGTCGAGCCCAAGCCAAGATTGACCATAATCCTGAGGATCAGGATCCAATTCTGCAAGACTATCATTTTTTTCATTTTTTTTTTTAGAGTGGATTGCTGTACTAAGAATATAAGAAACATGCATTTTCTCTTTTTATTAGAATTTTCCATTACACCAAATTAAGCCACAACAATGCGTGGCAGGGTACAGCTAGTATATATATATATATATATATATATATATATATATATATATATATATATATATATATATATATAGAGAGAGAGAGAGAGAGAGAGAGAGAGAGAGAGAGAGAGGGAGAGAGAATTCATTACACTGATTTCCTTTATCTTGCCCTCCCCAGTTTCGGGCGTTGAGTACCACCACACGCGAATCGGAAGCAACCGTGAAATGGACAAATGTTCACGTCTGTCTGTGCACATGCTTTATTTGATATATGATTTCGAGATACACATATACGTCGTTTTTCATGTATGTTATTCTTAACCTGAATACATTTTATTTTGTCTCATGATGTGCCCACCTCTCTGTAAAAGACTCTATCCGCCACTGTTCGTTTGTTTCTCACGCTTTCATTTCGAATATGAATTTCAAATATATCTAAGCATTTGTCTATTTATTCGACACTATTATGTTCAACAGAAGAATTTTCGATACGTTCACGAGTCTTTATAAAAGACGTAAGTCATTTTGTTAGTGATGTTTTTTCTTATATCATTCAAGGTTCTTTGTAAAATATTTAATTTTTAGATGTTTAATTTTTTTTTCTGACACGATACTTTGTCAATTTGTTTATCATGATAGATACGTAAATAGAATCTCTATTTTTCGTCCATTCGTGTGGCGGTCGCTTTGTAATATTGTTATATATACGATGTATATAACGAAGTAAATGTAAACGTGTCTGTGACATAGAGTGTATAATGTCCCGGTTTAAATATATATGTAATATTCATTTTTCATGTTCATACAAATGTTCCGCGAGTTAATGCGTACATGGGTGTTTTCCGTAAACTACTGTTCACATCGAGAGAGATAAACGCACGCAGGGCATTACCTTACAAATAACGAATACACATCTGTGTCTGTTTGACTGAACCATAAGATATAATTGATAGTGACATAGAGTACTCTGAATCAGTTGGTCTATTCCTAGGAATCCTGTGACAAATATCACCCTCCGAATGGAAGTAAAATACCAAGTTATATATATATATATATATATATATATATATATATATATATATATATATATATATATATATTCCCCACTTTCACCGGAACTGCACACGTTGCCATTTATTTTGTTCTACATCATGCAAAAATCGCGTTCCTTGAAAACATTGGAACGCAGAGACGATATATTTCGTGCTATCTTGTCGCTGGCTGGGACCCATCTTTTATTTGAAATTGCGTCATTAACTGCAGATTAGCAAAAGTATTCAGTCACATGGTCTTTTTGATGTAATCAATTTTTATTTATTGTTAACTAAATTAAAAATTCTCTGTTGCTTACCTTTAGATGAATCGGCGATATTCAGGATACGGATATATAACATTTTTTCAACGCAATTTTTATAAAATGTTCGTGCATTTATCAAAAATGTTTGTACACTTTTCTAGTATACAATCTCTCTTATTTTTGCTTAGGAACAATCCTCAGATTCTTCACGTTCTGGCGAGGTAAAAAAGGCCAGACCCTATCCCTATTTTTTAGAGGGGGGTAATCATTATTCACTGAATCAACTCTTATTTTATTTAGGCCGGATCTTTTTCGGCTTCATAAAATATTTCCTTTACTTGTACATTAAACGTCCTATGACCGATGTCGGCTGCATCTTCATCCACGCGTTTAACATAATCAGTCAATATCTCTATTGGTTAGCCCGCTAATTAGTCAATATTCTTTCTATTGCAATTATATAATTTAATTTCTAGAATCTTAATAAACAATTCAATCTGGACGGGGCCAGCATGACCTCTCTCCCCTGCCTTCCTAATGAATTAAATTATAAATGAAAGTGGAAAGAGATTTTTATCCATCATAAAAGCGAAAAATAAAAATGACCCCCTTATCGTGAAAAAAAATCTATGCTTGCGCAGACAAGACTCTTCAATGGTGAATCCTCTCACCAAAAAATTGTGAAACTAGAAACGAGACCGCGTTTACTTATTTCATGTGTGAATGACAATATTCAAAATGACGACCAGTGAATTTATAGGGCAAAACGTCAGAAAATGAAAATAAGAGCTACATGGCTTCACCAATTTTAAATATAATATTTGTTAGAAACAACCACAAATACTCCTTAAAATCAATCTTTAATGTTAAATCCTCATATTCTATACTAGGCTGCTAATACCTATTTTCTTTGTTTAACATAAAATGAATATTCAGTTATGTATACATTAACAATCAATAATTACACGATTCTTAGTTTTTTTTATCAGAGGAAAAACGAATAAAACACCAGTTTTGTTAAACACTAGGAACACAATATGCGACAAAACCAATTATTCATTTCTCGTTTTTGTTAAAAAAAAAGCTAAAACGCTCAATATGCTTATTCGATATAAAAATACATTCCATTTTTATGACTAAACAAATGAAAACATCTCAAGTTTATAAAAATAAATTCATGAACTATCAATCTGAAAAACCCAGAACAGTAGCAAAATGTGAAGTTATCATTAACAATTTCATAATATTACCTCATTTATCTATTTATTTTTACTTTACTTTCCATCTTTTCTTTGTTTTTGCTTGTTTTACATAAATGTTTGTGTGTCTATTATTTTTATTACTCTTTTATTCTAAATTACCGTGTAGCAGTTTAATCTAAGTTTTAATATCGTTTTCTCTCTTTCTCATGTGAAAACTATGTTTCTATTTACGTTGAATTTGTGAATTTCTTTCTTTTTTTTCTCATATATCTTACTTAAAATATACATATTTTCTTTTCTTTTCTCATGTTTTTTAACAATTTGGCCCTTATCCTTTTCCTTATTGACGTCGTGTGTGTAGTACCTCATTGCCGATGCACGTTGTTGATGCGAAATCGTCACCGAGCACTAAATACAAATATGTTATATTGCTGGTCTATATAACGAGTGTCAACATGTTTCATGATTGAGTATGTATAATATAAATATCGTATAACGATATTTCCATGCATGCATGTTACCGAAACCTTTCGTCTAGTGTGTATATTCTAAAATATCGTATCGTCTATTGTGTAAATTTCCTAACTGTTAATAACCAACGATGTTTATAAAAACGTCATTATTTAATATAATTATTCTTATACATTCTTTTTGTCATTCAAACATTTTTCTCATAATCTTTTTTTTTTGTTATTGAAATGTTTTCGATTCAATAACACTGATAATCGCAACAAAATGTGTTTACTTGCGGCGAACCGGCGTTATCTGGGAGAACAATATGTTACAATACGTATCTGTGAAATGGCATTGCAAAATACGTCCACTGAGTTCTATCTCAGTTTTCCGGAGACTATAGCATTCCATGTAGATAATACTCTACATAGATGCCGGACAGGGGAACGACTTAAACGATTAATACGACAATGGGCCGTGGTGGCACTCTATGACTCTTATCTCTCGGACTGGCTATTTGTTCTTTGATAGTCCTTACCAGTACTCTCTCCTCGTTTTTACAGTCTTTTGTGAGAAATTACTTTACGGGCTATCACCTGATAAAAAAATGACGCAAGGACAGATAATAGCAGGGCCATGGAGGGGCGAAAGTGTAGCTTAGTTTTTTTACAAGCCCAGAATTTGCTATTTTTTTATATATTGGCTTACCATCTTTACCACCCATCGGTGAGCCACGCTTTCTCTCCGTGATACAGAATAAAGTCCATTCCATCCTAATCTCTGTTTGAAAATCGGTTTGTACGATAAAGTTTGAAATATCATTTTCATCCTTTTTTAATATTAGAAATAAGGATTGAAAATGTGTATTTTTTTATTAAGAGTAGTTCACCTGATAAATCTGGAAGTTATATCGACCGAAACCTCGTGGGAATAACACTTAAGATTAGAACAGTAGTTTGAATAATTCAAATAATATAGCATTTTTATCATTGAATCTGGATATATATATATATATATATATATATATATATATATATATATATATATATAAAATATATTTTAATCATCGACATACAGACCTGTTTCGTTGTTTCACAACTCATCAGTGCCGCTAGACTAACACCTCTCCCAAGCCGAGGATCAAACCTAGAACCGTCGTGATGACAGTCGGCAGTCCTACCCCCTGACTACGGAATCGGTGGCCGAAATTAAACTGTCCGAACGTCTATTTAAATAAACATCCGTCCGCTACTCGTAGAGGGCTCAAACGTTTGTTTGTAAACAAATCGCGAGCTTCGCATTATTTCAGCTAAATTAAGTAGCGAGTAAGATAATTTACGAGAGTGCTCTACCGAAGAGGGGAGCTTTATAAAATATATTTTAGTCATCGACATACAGACCTGTTTCGTTGTTTCACAACTCATCAGTGCCGCTAGACTAACACCTCTCCCAAGCCGAGGATCGAACCTAGAACCGTCGTGATGACAGTCGGCAGTCCTACCCCCTGACTACGGAATCGGTGGCCGAAATTAAACTGTCCGAACGTCTATTTAAATAAACATCCGTCCGCTACTCGTAGAGGGCTCAAACGTTTGTTTGTAAACAAATCGCGAGCTTCGCATTATTTCAGCTAAATTAAGTAGCGAGTAAGATAATTTACGAGAGTGCTCTACCGAAGAGGGGAGCTTTATAAAATATATTTTAGTCATCGACATACAGACCTGTTTCGTTGTTTCACAACTCATCAGTGCCGCTAGACTAACACCTCTCCCAAGCCGAGGATCGAACCTAGAACCGTCGTGATGACAGTCGACAGTGGATGAAATGCTTTTCTAACTTGTATATATATATATATATATATATATATATATATATATATATATATATATACAAGTTAGAAAAGCATTTCATCATCATATATATATATATACAAGTTAGAAAAGCATTTCATCCAAGGCATGAACATTTTTAGACAAAATGTTTTTACTATAGGATTTAAAAATAAAGGTACAAGATTCAATTTGAAATTTATTTATCTTCAAAGTGCACTTTTATACATTTTACAAAGTAAGGTATAAAAATTTAATACCTTATTTTGTAAAATGTATACGCTTTTCATGTCTGGATGAAATGCTTTTCTAACTTGTATCGTACTTTTTTAAAGATTATATTTTATTTAATTTATTAATTTGGATTTAAAAAAATGATTGTGGTTTTGCATGTATATATAAAACACTCTCCTACTCTCTATTTCAGTTTTTATTTCTCCTCACATCACAACTTATTTTTGCAACCCCCTCTTTGTATTATTACAGGTCTGAATATTCTCCTTGTTTCAGTTTGTATTTTTCCTCACACCACAACTCTTATTTGCAAATCTCTTTGTCATACATGTCTGAATAATGAGAAAATCTGACTTCTTTAACAAATACTTTTTTAGATTAAATTTTTATTAACTTCTTTCAGAATAGAAAATCTTAAACATTTAATAAGAAACATTTCATATAGGTTTCATTAAAACTATTCATTAGATAACAAGAAAAATAGAGATGAAAATTTCAAAAGGACTGTATAACTGGTTACGCTCAATAGTAGTCCTCGCTAGCGAAAGTTTTTGTTATTATTATTCTATTATTATTATTATTATTATTATTATTATTATTATTATTATTATTATTATTTAAAACATTTTGTGTCCTGCTGATTCGCGCGAGGATTAATATTACACTTTTCATGATTTTTCAATACTTACCATCTATGTTTATAAAGATGTGACTAATCACTTACTTACTTTCCCATAAAAAAACAAACAAACAAACAAACAAAAAAACAAGTGCTTCTCTGAAAATATATTTGGTTGGTCGAGATACGAACCGCCCTCCGCTACAGTTTACTTTTTTTCCATGGCGTTTTGAAGGTCGTTTAGGCTGATATTTGATTAATGCGAAAAGATTAACACCTACAAAAAACCAGGCGCGCCGGTAATATCTAAAATGAAAAAGATTATAGTTTGGTATCATGCCGGTACTTACATTGTCATCTAGATCTCATGAATCTATTTTGTTATGCGATGTACATATATTGCAACAAAACGCATTTAATTCAATATCATTTGTTGATCTTAAGAAGTTACTTGATTATAAAATCGAAAATTTTGCCGTCTTTTCTTTCTTGGCCTTCGGGCCAAGATCAAAATGTAGTTGGAAGTACAGTAAAAGATGGAGGCTGCTGTCAACTTTCCCGCCCGGACCCTACGGAGCCTGGGCACTAAAGTTCAAGCAGAAACCATATGTGGGGTCAAGCCACATATAAGACGATTGCTCTTATAGCAATCAATTATTATTCAAGGTAGAGGACACTCTTCATACCAATTGTCACTATCCAGCTCCTCTACTCCCCAGGGAGCTGGCCCCCTTTTCCCTAATCTGTCCACATAAAAACGGCCTTGTGCCCAATTTGCTCAGTGAGGAAGCAAATAAATTTAAACTAATGACTTCCCAGGATACTTTCCTTAAATGGTAGAGCTGAGGCGTGCGCCACCTCTCATCCTTTCCCGACTGACCGTACTTTCCCTGCCTACACAGCACTAACAGCTCTCGGCGCACTCTTTTCCCCGTTTCTTTGGGACAAAGGAAGACACTGAGTGAGCACACAGGTCTGTATTCAACGTCCGTGTGAGACAGTCTTGGGAATGCCGGACTTGAAGTATCATCGAGACGCTTAGATACTGGGCTTCCTGAGCCGCTATATGCAAGATGATCAACCGTGGTACCCCGCGGGTATTGCCGCCTTTCCTGACCTCGTTCTCGAATCCTCTGTTGAGAGTCGTCGCAGGTCGCGGGGAGAATATGCCTTCCTAAAAAACGTGCCGAACCGCGCTAAAACGACTACAGCGACCTTGTGACTGCTACCCGTAGAGACCTCCACAGGGACCTATTGAGGGGGTGGGCACCGTCAACCCGCTATGCGCGCGGTTGAGTTGACAGCAGAGTGAGATCATGCCAGGTTCGAGTCATCTGAACAATTCGGTGTTCTCTCTGACCTGGCGATTGGCCTAAAATGCATTTCGCCTCAACAACACACAACGCAGTTCCGGTTTTTTAGATACGCCTGATTGTCCCCGTTGCGGAAAACGTCCGTAGAAACGACTGATCACGCTTTCTTTAATTGCCTCGAACTCCGTCAGTACTGTTTGTATATCAGCGAGGTGATTGCAAGCATCGATTCCGAGAATCCTTGCCCGATTATCGTATCCAATATCGATGACAACGTGAGGTCGCCGTGGGACCAGGAAAGAAAAATGGTCTACATTACGATCCTGGTCGTGGCGAGAATGGTGATTTGGACGTCGCGAGTGCAAGGTGGTCGGAGGGGGTGTCTTTTTATGATCAGGATCTGATCGCCTTCTTTAAAAACCAACTACGGGTGCAGGTCAGATGTGATAGAAAAAGGCTGAATCGTACGATATTCGACAGTAGATGGATACATGTAGCAGGCCTGTGTGTACGAAAAAGAGCCAAATGTGAATACGTGTTCCGCGCCTAGGTGTGGAACGCGCAATTCCGTCATGTGTAACCAATTTTTAGCTTCTTAGCTAGCAGAGGGATTACTGCATTACTCCCCGACTAGGAAGCCTCCACGATTCCCACCTTCTATTAACTGCAGTTTTCCTGTTCACTCCTCCCTCTAAATTTCACCCATGTTGGAGCGAAAGAAGTCAATCACTAACACCCTTCACTCATCCAACAATGTTTCTTTTACCCATTTTGTCCCATCTAGAGAGCAACCGCACATGGAGACTGTCCCGCAGGAGCTCAGATCCCTTTACAAACCGAAGTAGTAGGTCCTACTAACCACTTTTGAGTTTTTTCTTACTCCGCCCTCGACAAAAATTAATTATAATATTATCATTATTATTATTATCATCTTATCATATAAACGTTATAAAAATGTTTTATACTATTGGGTGCTAAGTATGACGCCCCCCAGTATTATTGTATTATCATTATTGTTATCTTTTTTTTTACCTCTGAATAAAAAAAAATGTTTTTAACATATTCTAAGTAGGACGTCCCCCAGTACAAAAGTGTGAATGCGGTATTATAATGAAAGAAGATACTAGCTAAGAGAAACCTTTGGTTAGTTCTGGAGTGACAAGGATGACCAACGACCCCTATTTTCCCTTCTTTTGAGTTTGGCCTTGTGCCTAAGATTTTTTGTTCAGTTTGAACTTACACTGTATTTTAAGTCGGAATAAAGGATTTCATATCTCAAAATGTAATATCTGATCCTTCTGTAAGAAAAAGCATTTTTTGGTCTCAGTTAATGGAACAGAACTCCTTAGTGGTCGATACATTTATTATTGTTGTTATTTACTAGCGTGCCCCTTTTGGGGGAGCTGGTTTCCCCCACATTAAAACCCGACCTCATGTCTAATTCTGCCGTCGTAGGGAGGCAAGTAAACAAAAAAAATCTCTAAGGTAAAAGAGTATATGAGTCCTGTGTTTTGTACAAGACATTCTCTGAAGATTTTCAGCAATACAGGTATATCCTCTCTCAACCTTCAACGGTTATAATATACACTACTGATCAAAAATTTAAGACCACTTTAAAATCTTTAAAAAGAAACATTTTTTATGATAGATTTGAAACTCTTCCGACTTAAGGTTACTAATACTACAATCTAAAAGAAAGGGTCATTCCAAAAATTTTATTTAAAAAATTTATCAAATTAGGCTTTTTACACACGATCAAAATAATAAGACCAAGGGTATAAATTGTTAGATTCATGGTAATTCTAATGTTTTTAGTTCAGTTAGAGGTTAGCAATTACTGTGTAGAGGTGTTGCCATGCATAAAGCAAGAAAATTAATGAAAGTTGAGCGCTCACGAATTCTATGATTCCATAAGCAAGGTTTGTCACAGCGAGCGATAGTAGCTTGGGTAAATCGCAGTAAAACTTTTATTTACAACTTTCTAAAGAACTATGAGAATGATGGAAAAGAGAAATCCTTTGGTAACCCCCCGACCACATTTCTCCTCATTGAGTAGGAGAATCAGATGGGTTGTTATGAATGAGAGAGGACTTTCCTCTCGTAAAATTAAGGCAGTTACAGATGCTCATTGAATTTCACTAACCATCAGAGGAAACTTACACAAGAATGTATGGTAAATGAAAAGCGTAAACAAATTCCTCGGTTGCTTAAGATTTGGTCGTGAATACCAAACCTGGGACGTTGAGTAGTGGAAGAATGTCCTGTTTTCTGATGAGAAAAAATTCAATTTAGATGGGCCTGAGAGCTTCCAGCGATATTGTCACGACAAAAATATGCCCCTTGAAATTTTTCCACACGTCATAGTGGTGTAGAGTCCGTAATGGTATGGGTGCTTTTTCTTACAGAAGGACCATGAATCTCCAGGTTGTGCAAGGTCGTCAGACAGCAGCTGGTTATGTTAGCATGCTACAAAAAGCATCTTTGATGATGGAGGGTCATCCTTTGTATGGGGATGGATGGTTATTCCAATAGGATAATGCTGCAATCTACACTGCAAGACGTACCTTTAGCTTTCTACAATGAAAGTAGAGTCGTCTATCTCTTGGGACATCCTGCATGCTCACCGGTCTTGAACCCAATTGAAAATGTTTGGGGATGGGTGACAAAGAGGTTTATCGAAATGGCAAACAATATTCAACAAAAAATGAACTTCGTGAAGTCATCTTCAGAAACTGGAGCAGGATCATCCGCACCTTAATGGAAACACTTATTTCTAGCCTGCCCCAAAGAATTTTTGAAAGCAGTGGAGGAAGAAGTCATTATTAAATTTTATTTTTGAAGGTTTTCATACACATTTTATACACCTTTTTTGTCTCTGATCTTATAGTTTGGATCATGTGTTAAAAGCATAATTTAATAAAAATGTAAATTTTTATTAAATTAATCTTTGGAATGTAGCAAGTTTCTATAACATTTGTTTCTATAAAATTTGAGATTAGAGTATGGTAACCTTAAGTCGGAAGAGTTTAAAACCTATCCTTGGAAAATATATTTTTTTTAAAAGAGGTCAGCTAAAAAGTTTAAGACATGATACAGCTACCATGGACCCTCCACTTTATCTTTAAAGGTTTCAATCTTGATGTTTAATAAGAAAGAGTAATTTTCTGAATCTTTGTTCTCTTCTGCTTAAATGAAATAACATATCTTTTGCACTATAAAATAGATGAATAAAACTACATTTTCTAAAACAAAAACCTCGTTGCGAAAAATCTGTTGCAAAAAGAAACTGTGTTGTAATCTGTGTATAATAAATACGCACACATTTGTAAGAAACTAAAAACGCTTTCGTAGATAAATAGAATTCCAACACAAAAATAATGCAAACACGAATACTTCACTGAACGAATCGCTTTCTCGTCTGGGCATATTAACAGTTTTTGTCCATCTGTGGCTCTTTCGAGATGTCACTGGTCAAAAAGGCGTACACAGCCTGTGACGTGTGTTTATATATGTTATATAAATAACCAGCTTACAAATAAAACATCACCAGTGCATGGGATTTCGAACCACTTACTTCTGTCATAACAAGACCCACACTTTGTTTCATCAAATAGCTTCTCGTAAAATATAAATTAACTTTGTGTACGATATGTTCGAGCAAAACGCCGAATAGTTCATAGGACAACAAAAAGCCGAAGGAACAACTGTCTGAATTTTTGAGATGAAGATTAGTTATTCATATTTGGATTCTTCGGACTACTTTTTCATATTTAGTGTCATTTTAACAACGTTTCGGTGGACGCCTGTCTTTGTTTTATCGTTATCTCCATGGGAGGTGCTCGTCTGAGCTCCAATCTCTTGACCCCCTCGCCAATCTAGACACCCATCTAGCTGAAACCACATTCTTTATCTGTGCCTAAATCAAAACGTGCATTTTATGAACAAAGCTTCTTTCCTAGAAGTGCACGGCTGAAGAACTCTCTTCCGTTGCCTGTCCCCCACCTGACTACAACTTGGATGTCTTCAATCCAACATAAACAAGTTCCTGATGAACCGCCGTCTTACGTCATCCACTTTATCAGATTTCCATGACTAATGATTACTACGATATTGTCCCATTGATTACTGTACACGCAAAAACCGTTATACCTGAGTGGCCTCCGGGACTTGATCAGTGGTGACTTCCATGTAAAAAGATGTATCTTGCAGAAATCGGGAATGTTCAGTCGAACTCGGGGATTAAAATGGAATTTTGAACGGTACAATTTCCTTCCTTCACGGGTGTAGCATGCTCTTGTTCCGTCAGCTATAACAAAAAAGAAGGCCTGAGCCGTTCGCAATTGTATTTTTCGGTCGCCTACATTAAGAACTGAGCGTCCAATGGAAAGGTTGTGAAAATGAGACTCCAGATGAGAACAGTAGTTCGAAGGCTTCAAATAATACAAATAACAACGTCTTCTAAAATTTTACTTTAGATTATGAGACGGATTTTAACATAAATCAAAATATTAAGTTAGTGATATTTATTCGAGGATTGGGATTCAAGCAGTATTAAATTGTCGCAAATTCCGGAATTCACTTTTAAGTTTCCCCAAAAAATTCTTAGGAGAAAATGTCTTAAACTTGTGAATATGAACTGATCGTCATCTTACATAACAAGCTATCCACGCAGAATAAAGAAACACCAAACATATCTCACAACTTTGGAACTCTCTTACAGAAGCCTCTATTATTATTTAGACTGTCTATCAAATCTTTTTTATATAGGTTTAAGATGATTTTCTATGGATCGTATGAAATGAAAAGCCAAAAATAGCTATGGTCATTCGACATCTAGTCACTAAATATGCGTGAAACTTTTGACACACACATACGTACAATTTCTAAATATTTGAACCTTTTGTGAGACAAACCAAAATAAATAATTTCATGATTGAAAAATTGATGGAAAACGACACTATGTTAATTTTTAATTTAATACTCAAACTATTTAATAAGTATAGATACTTTTATTTAAAAATTAAATACTTTTTAAAAATTACTTTAAATATGGAAATTATTAAATATATGCTGTGGAAATTAAAAATATATTATGTGTAACTTTAAAAAAAGTTAAGCATTTCAGTTACATTTTATTAACATGTAATATTTTAATAATGCAATATTACTAGTTATACATTCGGTTCATACAGCTATAAAGTGCACTGAAATATTTAGTCAGTGCTGTTCTGAGATCACATAATGTTATAGACTATACGCTTGGTATTGTCCAGGCCTGCAATTAAAACTCCCGGTACTCAATTTTCCTTTGGAACTCGAGTCAGCCTTTTTTTTTATAAAAACCTAATTAGTCGAACGTAATGCTGATACATATCCTTCATTTAGAAAAGATGGGTAAGGTTTTGATGTAAAACCTATTTTTTATCAAAAAAATATATCTTGACAGAAAAATGAGCTGTGTCTTTATCCTTTCAGAACAAGTGATTAAAATTAGTTCATATGGTAATATTAATCGGAAAATGCATTATTTGACATAGTCAGGTATGTTCAATCCACCATAACACAGGATCTTATTGTAAGTTTGCTGAAACATTCATAGTAGTTTCTATCGTAAGTGTTAGGCCGCAACCACGAACTAAATAAAAAACATATAGACGAAATATACGGAGAGGTAATTATCAATATCAAAGGCCTGTTATTCTAAATGACAGGGCAAGATCATTTCTCGAAAACATGATGCAGTAAAACATATTGCAAAGTTGTTATTGTAGTCTGCACTATAAACATATTATCTTGGTTTTACAAAAAGTCCCCGAAGCCAAACGGGTGAAAGAGTCCATCTTAGTTTTTGTTTTTTTGTAATATGTCTTTATTTTATTGGTATGCCATAAAAAAGTAAAGGGGCAAATGAAAAAATATACTAAAACGATAGCAAATATACAATTTTTAATATATTTAGTATGTTAACTTACATTACAGATCATAACACGGACATTATAGAAGAATCGATCTAAAGATATAAAGAACATACAGACACAATTACAAATAAATTGCTTTCGTCTCTATATCTACGTCTAGTCTATTCTATTTTCCTGCTCGATTACGGATCAAATATTTTTATTATTTGTTATGTCTGTGTATAATAAACTAGTTTTATCTTTTTATTCATTCCGTTCCTTTTTAGGTTTTATTGTTAATAAACAGTGAAAGAAAAATGGATGGACAATGATAACTGTTGGAGCGAGAAACGCTCTATAATTGCGGAGGTCACTAAATACAGAGCTAGTAGGAAAAGGAACACAATTAGAATAAGATGATTTGTTTAGTGGGTTTATTTTATTATTAAGCCTATTATATCAATTAAGATAATTGAATTTTTAAATAACTCAATCCAACATAAAAGAATCCATCGTTAAACAAATATTTTATGGAAATAAACGATAAGTAACTAAGTTTAATAATAATAATAATAATAATAATAATAATAATAATAATAATAATAATAATAATAATAATAATAATAATTCAGTGACTACCATACGACAGAACAAATAATTGCGGACCAATCAAGACTGATACTCAAGAAAGGCTGGCTCTCTAAACTAGAACTAACAGAAATCCAGAGAAAAATAAATGATGAAACTGAACAAGAAGCATTCCCCAAGAGAACGGCACGTAGAGCAACCCCACAAGCTGAAGCCTCACAAGTAAAAACACCCAAGGCCGAGGACCAACAAAGAACGAAGTCTACAAACATGGAAACCGAGAACAATGAAGCAGAACTAACAAAGAATGAAGCAAATGAAATAAATAAAATAATACAGCTGATGAACGAAGAAAAAACAAAACTGCCATCGTTAAAGAACCACGTGCAGAAGAAATTAAAAACAGAAACAGAGAATGTTAACAAACTCCTCCCCCATATCCCAACAAATACAATCACAGACTTCAACAACCTAATTTACGCAGGCGCCAAAATGGTAAGTATGGAATTCAAATCAGAAAAACAACTGGGTACAAGTAAACCGACAAAACCTGGATTGGGAAATAAGACTAGAAACTCAAATACACAAACATAAAAAAGAGACCAAAATGATCAAAAGGAAGAAAGCAATGTGGAGAAAACGGAATATTGGAAATATAACTGACAGGGAGAGGCTAAACAAGAAACCTGAAGAACTGGACCAAAAAATAAAAGCAAAAGAAGCGAGGTTGAGACGATATAGATATAAATCTGAATAATGCAAAGAAAACAGAACATTTGAAACTAATGAAAGCCAATTCTACCAAAATGTGAACGGAGGAAAAACAAAAAAAGAACAACCAAATCCGACAGAAACAAAACTCTACTGGAGTAAAATATGGGAAGATCAACGTGATCACAATAGAAATGCCGAGTGGCTGAAAGACATGAAAGAAGAGTTACAACAATTAGAAGAAGGAACAGTGGATGAAATCAGCAAGGAAACCCTAAAGTAAACAATAGGAAAAATGGCAAACTGGAGAGCACCAGGGCACGATGGGATACATGCATGCTGGTTAAAAAAATTCACAACCTTACACGAAAAGCTAGCCTAAAACCTGAGAAGATGTATACAGGAAGCACGCGTACCAGACTGGATGACAAAAGGAAGAACCACATTGCTACAGAAGGACACGGAGAAAGGAACCATCCCTAGCAGCTATATTCCAATCACGTGTTTAAGATACTGACAACAAAACAGAGGAAACGAATCTACCACTCCCTGAATAACCGTGGACTCATCCCCGAGGAGCAGAAAGGATTCCAAAAAGGAAGAAGAGGAACACATGACCTGTTATATATAGATCAAAAGATCCTAAAGGAGGTAAAAAGGAGGAGAAATAATTAAGCCATCGCATGGATCGACTACAAAAAAGCGTACGACAAGATCCCACCAAGCATGGATAATAGAATGGTTAAAAATATATGAAATATTAAGCAGGATCACCAACGTAATAGAAAATGCAATGAAAACATGGAGACTGGAATTGACAGCTGATGGACAACACATAACAGAAATTAACATACAAAGAGGCATCTTCCAAGGAGACTCGCTATCACCACTACTGTTCATCATAACCACGATGCCCTTGAACAGTATTCTGAGAAAGTGCCAGGCCGGATACAAGTTCTCCAATACAGACGAAAAAAGTAACCACCTCATGTACATGGACGATCTGAAACTATTTGCAAGGACCGAAAACGAGCTAGAGACACTAATTAACACTACCAGGATCTTCAGCCAAGATACCCAAATGGAATTCCGAATGGAAAAGTGCGCACAACTAGTTATAAGAAAAGAAAACTGGAAACGACAAAAGCATAGAACTACACAACCAAACAGAAATGAGGGCACTAGGGAAACAAGACGACTATAAATATTGGAATTTGAAATCAGATCGTTTGTTGACTTGTGTGAAAGCTCCATGTGAGCCAATAATAATAATATATTCACTCGTTTCCTAAATTAGTACGGTGCATGAAATTTCTCTTTGTACGTGTTTTTGTTCGGTAAATCAGAGCCTGTATGATCTCACACTCAACATGGTTTTCAAAAAATGTTACGTGCATGTCTAAATAAACCGATTAAATAAATTTTGTAGATGTAAAAAAGAAGACAACGCTCATCTACGCAAAAATTAAATACTTTTTATTGAACATAGACGCAGAATTTAGAAAATAGAGAAGAGATTTACACTCTATGTAATATTGTAACACTGTCGTGCAACGCCAAGTGACCCAAGATATTCTTCTTCTTCTTCTTCTTCTTCTTCTTCTTCTTCTTCTTATTATTATTATTATTATTATTATTATTGTATGGCATAATCACGGTGACACTTCGGTTCCCGTTGGATCACCGAAGTTAAGCAACTTTGAGCCTGGCTTGTACCAAATGGGTTAGTATTTGTGAATTCTAGGCGCTGTGTGTGCTTTCTGCTTATCTCGGCATTGTTTCTAGTCGTCCGGAACCTCCTCTTACCACTGGTATTCAACGATGTCGAATCAGGAGAAGTGTGGTTGGCGATTGCGCAACTCTTGCCACAAAATTAACACCCAGCCACCCTTACAGTGAGTATCCATAAGAGATGGTGAAAGGTACGAGGACTTAAGGAAGTTTTACCACAAGAATGTTGTTTAAATAAAGAATTTCATAGATAAATAGAAACCCTTTTGTGTGCGCGTGTAAACGGCCTTCGTTACAGCCTCTTAATTCTCCTCTAGTGTTTCATAACGACAACCTCTAATGTTTTTCGTGAGCTTAGGTTATAAGCAAAAGTAACCGGGAGCATGGTGTGGACTAGAAGGAAGTATGGGACTGTCCTGGCGCTCATCCTGGTCATGAAAAGGTCTTTCTTTCTGATCTTCTCTGAGCACCCTCGGGACAAAGTTCGCATAAATAATCCATATCCTCATCGTGAATAAGTGTGTATACAGTTCACACACTCACATTACGACACTTATCTATGAAATTCTTTATTTGACCAATCAACTCTTGTGTTGAAACTTCCTTATGCCCTCGTACCTCTCACCATCTCTTACATACTCTTTGTCTTTTTAAACATCTTTTATGGGACTAGAAACCTGAAACCAGATACAAGCAAGATGACCGAAAATCAGTCTGCAGTAGTTCATAGGTTTCAGTAGTATTTTTCCAAGTTTAAACGAAATGTTATTGCAAATGGTTGTTCTGAATTTGACCCACGTCAATATTCCATTGTATAAATTCACCAGCTGTTACAATCAGGTTTTAGTAGAGTGTATTCCAATTCCATATTAAGATTATAGCAATGACATACTTTATTTTCAAGAATCCACAACAATTCTAAATTCCTGTATATAAAAATGTGAAAACTTATTAAGTGCACCGCGTATATACTATTTACATGCAAAGTATATATGCAACAACACTAAAGTTTTTATATTTTCCACGAAAGGGATATATTTGCTTGAAGTAGCTGAGTGGTCTTGACTAGTTACCATGTAATAATCCAATAATCGCCTGTCTGAACGCTTACCGTGATCGAAACTTGTATAACTCTACGCGTGCAGCTTTTGATAAATTTTCAACGTCCGTTTTAAGCTAGTTAACTGCTCGGTATTTATATCTAAACCAGACAATCATGCTATTGTGATGATAAAGCAGAATGCACTAATATTCATTACATCATGTTTAACGTACACTTCTAAGCATATCATGCTTTTAAAGACAAACATACCCAAGGACAGGGATTTTTTTTATTTATCATGTATATCTCTCTCTATCTGTATATATATATATATATATATATATATATATATATATATATATATATATATATATATATATATACGTACATTTATACATATATACAGCAGAGTCCAGGAAAATGGCATTAAAAATTAGTAAAAAAATCCAGTACACTATACAATAAACATATTTAATCAAATACCATTAAAAATAACACCGTAAGGGCAAATATTAAAACCTGGGACCAGAAAACGTCGTGTTCCACACGTAACTTGAAAAAACGGTATCCTTAGGTCCGGGGTTCTACTACTACTATATATATATATATATATATATATATATATATATATATATATATATATATATATATATATATGTGTGTGTGTGTGTGTGTGTGTGTGTGTGTGTGTGTGTGTGTGTGTTTGCGTGGGTGTGTATGTGTTTACGTATATAGAAATCGAGAAAGTGTTGAAGACTAAGACACACTAAGAAGCGTTACGTTATAAACACACACAAACGTCTCAACTTATTATATTTTATTAGAATAAAATGCAAAATTTTGAGTTCAGATAATTTTCTCTTACAAAATAAAAGATGAAAACTGCACACTACATTTTTAGACTCATAGAAAAAGCACATACGCATTTGAATGTTTAAAGGGATTTCATTAATATTTAGATGCTCGAGATGTGGATATCTGGCACTAAACTGGTAACGTAGATATTTGAGACACTGAAATGACTTACTCGCAGAAGTTTCTAAACATGATATTTACTTCAGCAATTAGTGTGCAATCAAAGTTTTCACTTGAAGTTAATCCCTTTCAGATCCCGCCTGCACGTGTGGGTGTTAGAGAGAGGTAAGCACTTTCATCATCCGCTCGCGAAAACGTCATGCATATAATTTAAATTAGATATAAATAGAATATATTGGAAATCTTAAAAAGGGCTATGCGTGCCCTATGCGGTTCAGTAAGACATTTTCTAACACTTTCATAGTTTCATCCAGATAATAAACTTTTAGACTTTATGTCGATTGTCTGATCGTATCTTTATAGAGCACACAAACATAACACACATGCACCAAGTTTCTTTCTCTCTCACTCTCTCTCTCTCTCATTCTCTATATATACATATGTGTGTGCGTACATATATATATATATATATATATATATATAAATATATAAATATATATATATATATATATATATATATATTCATCATACATGTGAAAGAATGTGCGATACCCTGTCCTCGCCAGCCGCCACCTAAGGTCATACGCAGTTTCGGTTGCTTAAGGAAGTACTGCCACTCCTGATGCTACCAAGCAGCCTTTTCCACCGTACAAAGTATTTTTAAAAAACCCAATAAACAACGATAATCCAGATCAATAAGGAGAAATGTAACGTCTTTTCATGCTGAATTCTTTTCGCTCTCGACCACATGGAACTTGGTGCATATTAACTGCGTTCTTTAAACAGAGGTAACGTTCAAATTGCAGCCCGTGATTCACATTTTTGTAAAAAATGACTGTGTCCTAGTAATCCATGACAACTAACCTTAAGGAGAATCACATGGAATCTTCCACCCTTTTCCAGGAAGTCGGGATGCAGTGTCCTAAATCAGTTTTGCTTCCGGTCGTTTACCTACTCCTAGTTTTTGTCGTAGGGGGAGGTTAGTTCTCTGAAAAAGACACTGTTCCTTGAATCAGACCATACTACAATTTTGGCTGTTTTACTGTACAAATTACGTGGACTGGAGATGTTATGAGATCCACATAAATTTTCCAGTCATTGAATCTATTCAGCAGCCGTTACATACTAGCTTTTTTTTACACGTAGTGACGGTAATGTTCTTTTTTGTTCGTCTTGTGATACGATGATTGGATTTAAATAGCTTCCATAATTGTCAATCGTTTAATATATGAGTATTTTAAATGTTTTTAATAAATTGAGATGACTTTCTATTCGATATTAAAATCTTACAAATCACTTGGAAAAATTTTTGTCGACATACCTGACCAATCATATAATTTTATGAGTGATTGGACGTATAAAGTCCTAGAACATCAGACTATATGATCCTTGTCCCGAACTAGCTGCCATTAATTTCAAATTACAGGGAATTAATCTTATTATCGTAATATACTATATTTAAAGAGTTGATTATATTTAATACATCAATTCAATTAACCATATATTTAGCTCTTACTTTTATGGTCTTATAATTAATAATACTTTATTGTGGTATATTGATCGTTGATTTGGTTGTTGGATTTCATATCGTATTCACTTTTTCGGGGTCAATCAATTCCGTACCCAGTATATTTTGCAAATAATTTAATGACTTCAAATGTTAAAATAAGTTATTAATAAAAGCTATTAATATGAAAGCATATTTTTGATGTTTAATTTAGGTATTTCGTAATTGTTCTTTTTTGTTTTTTCTGTCTTTACAGAACATGATTCAGTTTTACAAAGATAAAGTAAAATCAATAAGATCGCTTTTTGTGGATTTCAGGCCAGATAGCCGGAATCTTCATGTAGCCTGATCTGATAGCAACAGATGTAAAGTCTACTTTTTGGCTTACAGTTAGAATCTCAGTAATTGGCCAATTTATGTATAAAATAAGTTATCAATTTGTTAGTAGAATGTGAGATCGATCTATTATCATTAATCAAATGTTTATGCAATACGTTTTCGCAATGAATAAATAGAGACGACTTCAAAGATATGATTTAATGATATCTCCTAAACGGTCGAAGGGAGATTAATTGTGAGAGAATGATGCCTGACAAAAAAGATAATCTTTCTCTGTTGACAATGATCAATCGAATTAAATACATTGATCGTTTGTTTACAATTACCAGATATTCATTTCTTTGTATCACACTATAGATTAATACAAAAAAGATGAATACGTTTGATTTAGAGTGTGCATACTTTTCTCATTGTGTAGAATATTGAATGACCTTGTGTCATATTTGGTTTAACCAACACGTATTCCTCGCATTCGTCTCGATATAATTCTTAACTTCATCAGGCGGATACCGAATTTATAAGTGTTATGGTATATCCGGAACCAAAACCATAGCACCTGACTATTTTTTACAGTGTTCTTGTGAAGTATTTTCATAAAAATAATATAAAAGTGGGTTACTTATTATTTTTTTATTCGTTCAATTTATTTGTTTATCAAACATTGTCGCATTTAAGTAAATGCTCATAAAAATGAATGGCAGTTTCCCGTGTCAACGAGATAATAATTCATTCACTTGCTAAATTTCATTCAGCTTGTGTGTTAATAAGTAAATACATTTTTGTATTGTTCATTTACTACAGCAAATTCTTTAAAGTTTTATTTAATCCGATGTCTAGAGATTGGTTAGTATAAACGTGAATCCTTGTATGCAGATAAAGGCGAAGAGTTAACGCATAATAATATTATATATATACTATTGGGGAGATTATCTTAATCCTCCTTTTAGATAGAACAGAAAGAAATTTCTGACGTGATACAAGAGGCAATAACAGGACAATGAAGAAAAATAGTACAAAAACTAGCGATCCTTTAAAGTTCTTTGAAAGAACGCGCCATACTTAAGTATCGAGGAAACGAAATACAGAACGTAAAGATAGGAATAAATGTTTAATGCGGTCTGGTTATAATAGTGCGAAGTTGGGAAGATGGTGGGTGCCTAGACGACACACAGTAGCAACGGATAGAAGTAATAAAAACAGATATGTGATTAAGAAAGTTATGTTGGGATTAACTGACAAATCGGCATCGGAAAGTGTTTGGGTATTCACTTGAAGTTTGCATTTTACAGAATTAAGTTGGAAGTGTTCACTCGAAGGCTAATCCTATTATACTCATCGTTGTTAGCTGTGAAGTATAATCGAGTTGGCTACGAAGGGTAGCACTTTGCAATACGGAGATTAAAAGATCAGACAATCTGAAAAATAAGTTTGGGAAGAATTTTAAGAATAAGAAATATTGCTGACAGTTTCAAGCCGAAATAAACAGTAGATATTTGATTAAAGTTCAACGAAATATGTCGTACAACCGTCAATAAACTATATAATATTATACAAGAGACATAATTAAAGTAAAGCTCGAACAACCTTGCCTGTTTCTTCTTCTTTTTGTCATGATCATAGCCCCATCTTCCTCGCCTACGCTTCCTTTTTTGTTTCTCATCTACTACTACTACTACTACTACTACTACTACTACTACTACTACTACTACTACTACTACCGTGCTAATAAAAAGCAGAATACTTAAAATAGTAAGTGAAGAAATAATAATAATAATAATAATAATAATAATAATAATAATAATAATAATCTAAGCGACTAGGGATGATATATGAGAAAAATGTTATAATCAGACACATCCTTTACTATATAATAAAAATAACCAGAATCAATTGACTCTACGAAAAGCATTTGGGGGGGATCTTGAAGGATCGAAACAATGAGAAGTGGAAACGCTGTTAAGTTCTCGTCTGAAAATATACGACGCATACTAGTATCATGAGGAGGTGTATTGTCATTCTAATACCATAGGAAGGTTTCAGTCGTTATAAATGGACATTCACTGGTAAATAACTGTTCAAAGAATAAACGTAGGTTAATGGACATTTTGGGGGACTTTATCATACTCAGACAACAACAAAACACCACAGTTTTTTTACTAGTAGGAAATTAACTGTAGTAACACGAGTTAAAAATTAAAATTAAAAATAAATATATATACTAGCAGTAGGGATAATGATGGTCTGATTAGAATTAATATGGTTTGTGATCCTCAGTTTATTAATAGTGTCATTCCTTTTAGGTGTCTAAGAATACACCGGCATTTCTGACTTGTTAGCGGTAGATTGTCTCTCTTTCAAAGACGCAGATATAAATTAAACCATGCCATGTTTATTGGCGCTTACATAGAATAAATATGTGACTCAAACAAAATCCTTAAAAAATATTGACCACGAAGCGGCAGAACTGACTATGGAATAGATAGTAAAAGCTGAACGCAATAAAAGAAAGACATTCCGAATAAATACACAATGCACCTGTTATACATAAACAATTCAAAAGTCATTGAAAAAGCAGTGTGGAATCAGAAACGTAAGTGATAAAAATGCATCGATTATACCTGCCAAAACAGTAAGACTTGAGCAAAATATTTGCTACTTGGATTAAATCTGTAACAAAAGATAGGAAATAACAAAGTATACTATTTTCCAGGAACTTAGATACAAGATACAATGTGGGTTTTATGAAGGCATTTCTGTGGAACGAACGGGGTTCGAACACTCCGCACTCAGATTTTCTAGTTTGTGTTCTTGACAATTAAGCCAGAGTAACTCCTTTCACAACAGAAACAAAAGTTAGACAAAAGAAACGAAGCTAACATAGTAAAATAATAAAGCAGTCTATAATCTCCGATTTAGTAAATAAGCTAAATAATTGATGAATAATAAAATATGAAGAACTGGAGTAAAATATTACCGTAAAGTAAGGTAACTTTCGTAGATACAGATGTACACCGCAACATTAATAATACAGCAAAGACTTTCCCGAGTAATAACAGGCACTAGCAGAACTTGTGGGAATTCCCCGGTAGTCCAAAACATAATCACATAAGCAAACAATAAAATAGCGGTGGTGGTAGTGGTGGTAGTGTCGGCGGTGGTGATAGTGGTTGCAGTGGTGGTGGCAGTTGAAGTAGAGAGGGAGTGGTAATGATGGCGGGGGTTGGGATTGCGGCGACAGTGGATGTGGTATATAATGGATGTGTTGATAGTGGTGGTGATAGTGGAGATAGTGATGGTGGCGAGAGTGGTAGCGGTTAGTGCTTGTGCTGGTCTGCACCGACCACACACTGGCTTGTTTTTCTCATCCAATCAGAATGTACCCATGGCCTAACAGCGACACCATTTTTGTTTATATTTAATTAAATCCAATCAGAATATGGCTAGAGCTTTACCAGCAGCACTATTTTTTTATTAGTCCTTTTGGAATATACCACGTTCCTTTTGAGATGTCAATGTCATAACGATAACGGTCGAAGCTAATTAACGTATTAATATATAGATATTCACATAGTATAATAAATTAATAAAACATAACAACAGGTAACGTTGGAAATATGGACGTCTAGTTATAAATATAAATAAAAAAACAACAGAGAAATTAAAATGATGTGTATTAGAAAACATGAACAACTATATAACTACATGAAAAATTGTATTCAATGAATTGAAGAAAGGAATGTTTTATGGAGATGTAATTTTTATTTACATCATACTCCCTTACAGCATACTTGTACATAGAATAGACGATTCGATTTACTGGGGTTATAAATAAATATACAGCATTTATATGGAAGAATTATTAATTATAATGAAGAACACAATACCAGCGAAACAATAAATAAAGAAAAAAGAAAACCCTGAAAATAGAAAGCAACGTTGTCTATTTAAAACGCGGACAAAAGGGAGTTTGGAAGATTAAATTACCTGAAACACTACTGAAAAGAGAATTTTACAGAAAAACTTATTCCCAGGAAAACAAAGGATGAAAACAATAAACTGCTGAGAAACAATTGCCAAGTGTGGAATCCATTCCATATAATGAGTTGTTGATGATCAACCATAAATAATTAAAAATAGAGTAACGTCGAAATACCGCGACGCTGAATATTAAACGCATCTAAGAAAATAAAGAATGTTATGGCAACTATGTAAAAATACACTTAGTCGCCCCCCGAAAAGATAGTCATATTGCAATTATGAACACAGCAGCAATTTGACATGTAAAGCTGCCCCTACATTGGTATCCTTTGTTTTTCCAGACTGAACAGAGTCATCGAAAACGACACATACATTATTAGAATTGTGATAAGCTTACTTTTATTCACGCAAATTCGACCGATCGCTATCAACGAACCTTTAATGGTCATCAACTGTTGTGAAAAAGCAAAACGATAGGAAATCTGAACAGTATAAGCGTAGATTTTTTTTGGATATCTGTGAATAAATGCTTTCAATTTGATCAATAACTATGACTTATTTCATAAATCATAGTCATATCTTTATAATAATAATAATAATAATAATAATAATAATAATAATAATAATAATAATAATAAAAAATGATTTGACAAGTGGATTAAGAAAAATGTTGCCGTGTTAGGAAACGCCAGAATTTTGCAAAAAGTGCTGGGAGATTGTGAAAAGAAGATGCTGATAGCCTGTTTTCATATTTTATGATCCGCTTATCAGAATAAATCGGCAATACCGACAGCCAAACACAAAATGTGAATAATAATAATAATAATAATAATAATAATAATAATAATAATAATAATAATAATAATAATAATAATAATGTATGTCTGTTAATCATAATACTTTCCTCCTAGACATTACCTGCCCTGAGGCTCTGTGTGAATGTTGTGTTTTTGTAGTCATAACGTCCTAATAATAATTACCTTCTTTCTATTGGGAGAACTTATTCTATTGTATGTTATGTTTTCGTAATACTATCCTTCTAGTAATAATATCATCCTTTTTCTTGGATAGAGGCAAGTATATGTTCTGTAATAATGCATGTAATAATTAGGATCAACTGTTCATGATGTTTTAAGAAAGAAGCTTGTCCATAAAATCCGTCTGTTTTTTCGCATGGAGAAAGAAAAATGAAAGTCTCGCACTCTTGATGTTTCTAGATAAAATGTTAATGTGAATGTTTTACAAGGATACCAGGTGTTGAAGCTCAGTCGATCAATTACACTGTACATGGAAATACAAAAATAGAAAATGACTACATCTTTTCTGTTTAAATGATTGGGATGTAAGTTTTTTTTTTTCATCAAGAAATGTTTGTTCCTCATAGTACGATCAACCAACTATTACCTTCTACATTATGGTATGTAGCATATGGTTTTTCATCAGCTGTTCTAGCAATAATAATAATAATAATAGGAATAATAACAATAACAACAACAATAATAATAACAATAATAATAATAACAATAATAATAACAATAACAATAATGATAATAATAACACTAACAACTAATCATAATAACAATAATAATAACAATAATAATAATTGTAATAATAAAATAGTTCTGATTCTCTGAGATGAGCATTCGTACTATTTATCTCTACTATTACATACAAGAAAATTTGTCTGCGTGTTTATGAGTTATTTCCCTATGAACTTCTAAACGGCTGGGTCGATTTTTATAAAATTTTAATTCGAGCCGTTATTTATTACAAAAAGTGATTTTATATAAAAAAAAGTAAGTTTTCTACAGTACAATTTCGACAATGGTGTATTGTGGGCTAAGGTACTGAGTGAGCAATTTGAATCTCACTCGGTGCACCGCGATTGGTCCAAACTGGAGCATGCAATCTGATTGAAAAATGGACGATTTCGCGATTTCGATGACCATAAGAATATGTGAGTGTGAATTCATTGCCCATCATTCAATCTCGGCCTTCACGGAGCGTATTATTATAGTGTGTATGATTTGCATAATACAGGCTACTACTCTACCTTGAGAATTATTCTAAAAAGGATTTGGTCGATGTAACGTTCGACCTTCTCAGATGTATGTTGACGAATATTTACTTAGTACTTTATCCGATTATCTGAACAAAATAGCTGTGACAAAGAAATTTGTAGCTAATTCTACCCTATGCGACGAAGGCCATCAACTCCCCATATTTCCTCCTATAACACAGAAGAGGCTAGGTAACATACTAATATCTGTGCATGAGGTCGCCAAGCTAATCAAGAACCTTGATTCCAGTAAAGCAACTCGCCCTGACGGCATCCCAATTATAGTGTTAAAAAAGCTTCAACCAGAACTTGCTCCCATGCTTACGAAACTGTTTAAGCGTTGCCTTAAGGAGAAGTGCTTTCCGACTCCCTGGAAAACCTCATCAGTATGCCCTGTATTTAAGAATTCAGGTGGTAAGTCATCTCCCTCTCAGTACAGACCAATAAGTATCCTGTGTGTTATGAGTAAGTTACTGACATCCATATTAAATAGAGAATTAGTTTACCACCTCGGCAAAAATAACCTTCTTAGTGACACCCAATATGGTTTCCGTTCTGCCAGATCCACCGCAGATGTGCTAACGGTTATATCTCACAGGATTAATGAATCTATTGACAAAGGTTTCCTTTCTAGGGTAATTGCTCTTGACATATCAAAGACCTTCGCAAGGTATGGCATAAGGGCCTACTTCTCAAGATGTCCAGCTACGACATAACTGGAAATGTTTTCTCACTCATTAAATCATTTCTTTCCGATAGGCTCATAAGAGTAGTAGGCGATGGAAAAAAATCAGAGGCCTGCAGCATTAATGCTCGAGTCCCTCAAGGGTCAATCCTGGGCCCAACTCTCTTCTTCATCTACATCAATGATCTCCCTAAACACATACTTAAATCATTCGTTGACATCTATGCTGATGACACCACCATCTACGGTAACACATCAAAGGCTGTAAATGACAAAGTTCTCTCTGATTCTCTCTCCTCTGATCTCGAGCGCGTGGTTCAGTGGGGGAAGACGTTGCTGGTTACCTTTAATACATCTAAAACCAAACTCCTATCTTTACATCATCAACGCTCTGATCCCCATCTGGCATCAATTGAAATGGATGACTCTCGTCTAGGAGAAGCCCCATGTTTTGACAAGCTTCTGGGCTTGTCCTTTACTCCTGATCTTAAATGGAATACGTACATCAAGTCTGTTGCCAAGGTCGCTGGAAAGATGGTGGGATCCATCTACCGGTCCAGAAGATATCTCAGTACTGATGCAATTTTCTTCCTATATAAAAGCCAAGTACGTTCAAGGATGGAATACTGTTGCCATATCTGGGCAGGAACTGCTAAAAACAGCCTGTCCTGCCTTGTCAGAGTACAAAATAGACTTCCTGGCTTAGTGGAGATGCCCTTTTCTCTACCCTGCAACCTCTCTCCCACAGAAGAGACGTTGCGAGCCTATCCTTGTTTTATCGTTATTCCCATGGCAGGTGCTCGTCTGAACTCCAATCTCTGGTCCTCCCGTCGCCAATCTTTCATGAAAAACACCCGTCTAGCTGAATCCACTGTCAACAATTTTCCCTACTCTCTACCTGTGCCTAAATCAAAACGGAGATTCCATGAACAACGCTTCTTTCTAAGAACTGCACGCCTGTGGAACTCTGTTCCGTCTGCCTGCTTCCCACCTGACTACAACCCAGGTGTTTTCAAGTCCAACGTAAACAAATTCCTAATAAACCGCCCCCTTTAGTAAACACATCAATAAATCTCCACACTAACGTACTGTAGTTGCAATAACCCTTATCCCTGAGTGGCTTCTGGGCCTTGATAAGTAGTGACCACCATGTAAAAAAAGAAGACATTTTTACTCGAGGTTGAGCGGTAAAATCTGTAGATTGGGCAATACAATAAATAAAACTATGATCCGCTTATATCCTTTACCCGGTTATGATTGACTGAACCAGCATGAGTTTGACAGAAAAATGTCCGCGTTTCACAAGGTACATGCAAAGAATGCCACAGGTTAAATCGCAAGAAACATTGTGAGAACAACACTCAAGAAGAGAACAGTAGTCCGAATATTCCAAATGATGAAAGCAATAAGAGCTACTGCCTTTGCTGATAAGAATGCATTGACATGACATCAGAAACAAAGACACAAAGAGAAACGCACATAATGTCCGCAATTATTGTCGCGTGCTGAAAAGACATTTCATGAAATTCTGATAGAAATATGGACGTGTCAAAGCAAAGAATTCCGCAATTGAAATTAGATGCTGTATTCTCGAATGACGAATAAAATGTCATTGTTCTACAATGTAGCGATGTCTTCTCATATGTCGCTCTCAATAAGATGTAACAGTATCCGGCTTAACTACAAAAGAGTATCATCGGCTTCTATGTCGGAATATAAAGAGTGAAGACATATCGAATAAGTTATATATATTCAAGGGAATATCATCCTCTATTGTATTATAAAATAACCGTATTGATATTGGAGACAGGCTGTTCACAGATCATCGATTCTCTCGTCAATGAAATAAAGAAGTATTGTATAAACCCATTGAATTGAATAACAGGATACATGCTTAATGGCTTCCAATTGGCGAGCTATTACGAAAGATTTTGTGACAATTGTCTGTGCTTCTATATTTCTGCGAATGTATATATATATATATATATATATATCTTATTATTGCGTGACTGTTTTACAGTCATTTAATGTTAATAAATTACTTATTGAAATCTAAAATGCGGTTTTCTCTGCAAGCAGATCAAGCTGTCTGAAGATTTTGGCTTTCTGACCGGAAATTCAACAAATATTTACATTAGTCGTTTTCGTTTTCGTTTGAAAAACTTAATCATGTTATGCAAAGCTATACACCAAAACAACAATTTATTTCTACAAAACATGCAAACCAAATAATATGAATAAATATTTTAAAGTATAAAGACTTCAGCCTAATTATTTTTTTACCGGAATGATCGAATTCTCTGTGAAATAATGCGTAGTCGGTTAATATACCGCAAAAAAACAAAACTAAATAACGTAAATTAAAAAAATATGTTCTTTTGTTGTAATTCAATTTAAATTAGTACGTATTTATTTAAATAAGATTGTATTTATTTAAATAAGATTTTAGTGTTTATTCACAGAAACATAAAATTGATACAATACAATAGCGAGAATACAATATTTGGAAATGCCAGGATAATACACCTAGTTAATAAATATGACATTCATGACAACCATAGCCAACATTTATTATCATCTTATTATCATGGGATAGCACTTTAAGTTACTTTAAGAGATTTTAAAAAGTTTCCTTAAGTTTATTCCATAGCAACCTAAAAATACTGATATCATGAAAATTACATAGAACATAGAAACATGTATCTCAACTCCTAAAAAGTAAATGTCTCAGTGATTTTTTTAATAGGAGATTCATAATTTATATTATTTGGTCTACTCTTCTCAACTGGCTGTTAAGATCGGTATGCAAATCTCCTAGATCATTTCCTCACAGCTTGCCCTAAGCTATGCTCATTTCCTGTTCTGTCTCCACTGGGATCTTCCGACCACTCTGTTGTATCAGTTAAAATAAAAACGAAATGTAATAAGTCTTCTGGCATACCTCTCCAATCGTATGATATATCGATACTCTATGGCTGACTTCCTTTATATCTGATCTACCTCTGCGTTTTATGTTTAAAAATGATGGGTCCTCTATAGTAACATGCCTGACGGAATGGTTAATTATAGATATATAACGTTTCATACCTTCGAAAAAATTTCAACAAAAGCCTAACAGCCAGTCGGGGTTCTATCCGGAATGTGCTGCTGCCATTGCGCAAAGAAATCACTTTTTCAATCGCTTCCAACGATACAGATGTACTGAGACTAAAACAGCTTTCCGGACTGCCAACAACCACTGTAAAAGATTAATTAAGAACTCGAGAGAGTTGTAAGCTCAGTCCGTCAAGTCCAATGTGGCTGAGCAGTGGCTTTGTTACCACGAGTTTTTGCAAAAAACAAATAGGATCCTGAACATCCCAAATATCATCAATGGATCTGAGATCATTTCGTCAGCATCAGATAAAGCCAAACTCTTTTCCAAGAACTTTGCAGGTAATTCCACTCCATGCGACCAAGGCCGCCAAGCCCCTGTATTTCCTCTCGTATCAGAAAAACGCTATGCACCATATGTGCGTGATGTTGCCAAACTATACAAAAACCATGATTCCAGTAAAGCAACTGGCCTAGACGGCATTCCAATTATAGCGCTTAAAAAGCTTCAACCAGAACTAGCTCCCATACTTACAAAGCTGTTTAAGCGTTGTCTTAAAGAGAAATGCTTCTCAACACCCTGGAAAATCTCATCGGTATGCTGTTTATTTAAGAATTCAGGTGATCGGTCATCTCCCTCTCAGTTCAGACCTATAAGTCTCCTCTGCGTCATGAGTAAGTTACTTGAATCTGTGTTAAATAGAGAAGTAGTCAATCACCTCAGCAAAAAAAAAAAAAAAATAAAAAAAAAAATAAAATAAAATCTTTTTAGTGGCATGCAATATTGTTTCCGTTCTGCTAGATCTACAGCGGATGTGCTTTCAGGTATTTCTCCTAGGAATAGCGAAACTCTCCACGGAGGCTTCTTTTCTAAGGGCAATTGCTCTTGACATATCAAGGGCTTTCGATAGGGTCTGGCAAAAAAGTTTACTTCACAAGATCGCCCGCTATGGTATAGCTGGAAATGTCTTTTCAATTAGTAAATCATTTCTCTCTGATAGGTTCATAAGAGTAGTCGTTGATGGGCAGAAATCAGAAGCTCTTAGTATTAATGCTGGAGTCCCTAAAGAGTCCATGCTGGGTGTAACTCTCTTCCTGATCTATATTAATTATCCTCCAAAAACCATCGTTAGATCATTCGTAGACTTATTTGCTGACGACACTAGTATCTACGGTAGCACACAAAAGGCCGTCAACGACCAAGTTCTCTCTGATTCTCTCTCCACTGAACTTGAGCATGTGGTACAATGGGCAGAAGGTGGCTGCTTACTTTTTATGCATCTAAAACCAAGCTTATATCTTTGCATCATCAATACGTACATCAAATCCGTTGCTAAGGTTTCTGGAAGAATGATGTGATCCTTCTATTGATCCAGTAAATATATAACTGTTGATGCGATTCTCTACGCACAGAGGAACCAGGCACGTATTAGAATAGAGTATTGTTGTCACATCTAGGCAGGAACTGCTAGGAAGAACTTATCCTGCGCTGACAGAGTTCAGAATAGACTCCGTATCCTAGTGAGGTATGCCCTTTTCTATTCACTGGAATCTTTTTCTCAATGAAGAGGCGTTGCGCACCTATCTTTTTTATATCGTTCTTTTCATTGCAAGTGATTATCTGAGCTCCAGTCTATGGTCCCTTATTCGGCTGTAAACATTATCAATAACTTCCTCTACTCTTTATCTGTGCATAAACCTAAACATAGGTTCCATGAACAAAGCTACTTTTTAAGGACTGCATACCTGTGGAACTCTGTTCCCTTTACCTACCTTCTCGCTGAGGAAAATATGGCGATCTTCAAGTCCAATGTAAACAAGTTCTTTATGAGCCGTTTCTCTTAAATCATCTAATTTAACAAATTTACACTTCTAACAATTATAATGATATTTGTTTATTTGACCACTGTTCACTATTTAACCGTTATTATCGAGTGGAGTCTAGGATTTGATAAGTGGTGATTTCTTTGTAAAAAATAACAAAAATAAAATAAAAGTTTCGACCAATGTAAGCAAAGACCGTCTTAAAAATCATATGATTGAACTTTAGAGTTAATTTGCCGAACTCGAAATTCACTGGAATAATAGCTTGGAGTCTGGAGTCATAATTGCGTACCGAAAGATAATTTTGTTTCTCTGAGAAATGTAAAATAAAACAAATATATGACATTTTTTTTCTTCTGTTCAGACATGCGAGCACGTATAGTTTAACATTCTCATCCAGCAATAATTGTGTGTTTTACTATTTATTCATGATCATCTAATATATAAAAGACTATATGTCGGTTTGTTTTTCTGTCTCCATATTTTCAAATTCTATTTACTCCGAAAGTAAAAGTCGCAGAGCGGCGCTAGGAGCCTCAAATAGTTGAATTTTTACGGACTGTTTATTATGTGTTTTCAGCCGGTTAAAATATATTCTAAGGCGTAAAAAATATATCAAACCTAAAACTAAACTGTTATACTTGTTGTACATTCATCTTAGTTTATTTTTCATTTCTAATCAGTTCATATGTTTGCCACCTTGGAATCGTGCTAACGTCACATTCACTGAATGCTTCAGTTTTGCTTTCGGTTTCGATTCAAATAGTGTTGTTTTTTTACTCATGAAATTGCGGCTCTATAATAATATATACAAAATCTGGATAAATTAAAATATCATATTGAAGCGTATTTTACAACCGGGGAAAGCCTGATGCCTCCGCTACTATGTAATATTATACAGTTTAATATTTATATATATTACAAATATTTACTTAAACATGTCATTATGTATTAAGACCTTTAACTTATTTGCGTAATCATTATTGCACTAAAATAAACTCATTGGGTTATTATTTAATAAATTTCGTATTCTTTTTTATGTAGTTAGCTCAGTTCGTGCCATGTGTTGTACTGCGACCCACAGTGCATACCGAAAAGTGCACCACGTGGGTTGCCAGTTTTACACATGGCACGAACATACCTTTTTTTATTTTGAGAATGACATATCTAATGCATTTTAATCTGATAATTATGGTTATCTTGGCTGATACATCTGCTACTAGTCTCCCGTTCCTAGATAATGTTAGACAAATAGTCGCCAACATAATATGCCCTGAACTATGAATTAAACCGTAACCTCTGTCCCATCACCGAAATCTGGCATCCTTGTGTCTGTTTTTTTTAAGTATTTCAATGGCAAGTGTTCTGATAGAATGCTAAACACTAGTATCTATCGACGACAATACGCTCAACAAACCCAACAAGCAGCAAAATCCCACCTCCTACAGTGTAGCGATCTCTAGATGCCAGAAAGCCGTATACTCGAATAGGTTTCCCCTCAGACTGCTACACCTTGGAATACCCTCCTAGGTCCCTGCTTTTCTTACTGTCTTGACATGCAGGAATACAAGTGTAATGTAAACATACATCTTGTTGCCCAACTCCCTAAATAGTCTCTTTGCAAATCTGGTCCAAAATATTAACTTCTCACAACCAAGTGGTTCCTTGCCTTGTTTGCGGTGAAATGACGACGACGACAACAACAACAACAATAATAATAATAATAATAATAATAATAATAATAATAATAATAATAATAATAATAATAATAAAGCATTCTTAAGTGATATCTAACGCAATACATTATTGAGGTTTCCAATGTGGGCAATTGGATTGCTGATAGTGGTTCTCTAGGCGCTTGTAACCACGAACAGAAATTGGTCGTCCATCAAAATGTGTTTAACACCACAATGCAATGTTCTTTAATGGGTGTCTCTCATTCTAATGAATTATTTATTTATCTCCTTTTTACGAGGTTAAACTAAAGAATAATTTTAATGAAAGTGGTCATATGGAACAGACTGGATTATCACTTGATACACCTAAATTTAAAGTCCATGTCTGTACCGAATTAGGCAACGTCAGCACCCGATTTAAATTGAAAGTGAAATTTAAAGTAATCTGATTAATTGCTGTATTATGATTATGAACTTAATTTACAACACCTCTCATATATATGAATTTCATATGATGTCTGGTAAAATAGTTTTCAATATTATGCACAATACGGCATGTTGAAATAATAATGTTATTATTTAGAAGCACATTCTAAATACTGGGAGGAGACTGGACTGTGCTTTAACGTAAAAATTAATCAACAAAATATACCGTAGAAATGAATTTTGCTGTAAGATCCTCACGGTCCGTAGTTTGCATAAGTACTCGAAATACGCAAAATAAACTTAAACTTGTAGAATATGCGTCAAGAGATGTCTAATACCGATTGTTAGAATTTTCCAAGTATCAGAGAGATGAATCCTTACTAAACGCCTTTCTTTTCATTCTTCGGCTTTATTTCGCACTTAAGTAAAATAATTATAACCTATATTCCCTATCAGTAGCCTTATTAGCTGTTGTACAATATACATAATAATAAGTTTATAAGTTTATAAGTGAACTGATATATGAAATTGATTAGACATAGAGACTTTATTAATATAATTAGGGGGCAATAATTCGACACAAGTATAAAGTCCTCTATTATTCTTTAAACGCCATTATCATTAAAATCACCCCCAGAATGCTGATAATTATCACGGGTTTCGATGATTTAACTATAATTTCACGTTGATTATAACCATGAATACATATCATTATTTAATCCATAATTTAATCCTCAGTACGAAGTGGTTGCTGATTATATCGAGATTTAAAATGGCACGCTAAATACGGCTTCTTCTTACAGCGAATTTGTAGTGGCAATCTTAAAATGTACGTTGAGATATTTACTGAACGTAATGAAGTCCAACTGTCTACAATTACAAATGCATCCATAAATGTATTCTGGAAAGGCAGGCATTGAACGGGTTTTGGGAGGAAATATTCTGGGAATGGTACTTAAATGAACTGCGGAGTTTAATCAAGAACGTAATAGTTGAGTTATAGGGAAACTACGCTCTAAACTCATCAAACTCAACTTTAACGGGATTTGATGACTCTTCAATTTATTTTATTCAAACGTAACTATATATATATATATATATATATATATATATACATGAATATGTACATGTATATATATATATACATGTATGTATAATATATACATATATATATATATCTTATTCGTAGAATTGTTGTGCTCTTAAAGGTTTATTACACTAAGCAAATGTGTTAAGGAATAAAAACATCTACAGCTTTATCTTCTTATTTATACATCACGTTTTCGCGATATAAATGCACACAAGTTGCAGCTCCGACAATGTTCATAGCCCAACACATATTAGGTCAGAAAAACATGCATATAGAGATATTAAATTATGCATAAGCAACAATATAATAGTATATATATATATATATATATATATATATATATATATGCATACATATATATATATGTGTGTGGGTGTATATATATATAGATAAAAATAATATACATATATATATACATATATATATATATATATATATATGTATCCTAATATGTGGTATGATAAATTTTATATGATTATAATAATTATAATCACATAATGGAACCATACACCATCGCTTAACATATATATATATAATATATATATATATATATATATATATATATATGTATATATATATACATATATATATTTATATATGTATATATATATTTATATATATATATATATATATATATATATATATATATATATATATATATATATATATATATATATATATGGTGCCCGGAAAACTTGTACCCAGAAAACTCATTTTATGACCGTTCGTGATAATGTATTTAAAGAGAATATACCCCCTAATACTTTTTAATTATGTTTTTTACTTATTTACTGCTTCTTATTAAAGAATTTAATTGATTTTTTACTTATGTTTGAGCGTTCACTTTATTTAAAAATTAGATTACATACCGCATAATATTTTTAAAGATGTCATACTTATTAACAGTTTTGTTTAAAGGGTCAACTCCATTTTTCTGCCTAGCTTGCTAAGTTGTTAGTGGTTTAATTTATTTTGAAGCCTTTATTCATCAAAAAAATTAAGTAGAGTGTTATATGATAACGAGTAATACGGCCCGACATGAGGCTATCCCATGGAAAATGCTGAGAAAGATTTGGTTTACAAAGAGCCCCCACCATCAAAAGAAAATTAATTTTTATTTCTTCTAAAAAAAAATTAAAAAGAGAGAGTGGGGTTTAAAAAATGAGTTAACGAGAGATTTTTAACAAACAATGCCATTTTCCGCCAAAAAATGTTTCGCTATTTATTTTTCAGTTAATTACAATTTTATCTTCTTATTTTAAACGATATTTTTGGAGTAATACAAATAATAATAAACAAAGCAAAACAATTTTTGTAAAAAAAAAGCATGGAGAGATTCGATTCTTCTTCGTTACTCTTTTGAATTCTATTAATTTTTTCTCTCTCTCATACCAAATTCCCCATGCGTTATAATTTTATCAATTATCAACATTTATTGTCGTCTGTATTTTCATTTGAAAGCATCAATAAGCAAGTATAAATATTTTTTAAAAATATTATGGGGGTATATTTTCTTTTAAAAAATATCTCATTCAAGGACAGTCATAAAATGTGGTTCCAATCGATATGTATTCAATATGGGACCAGTACTCCTACCTAGCAAAAAGGGACGAGTTTTTATGGATACTAGTTTTCTGAAATTTTTATATATATATATATATATATATATATATATTAATATGTATATATGTGTAATGATGTTTGTGTGATTCCAACGAGTAAAACAAATCTATATTTAAAAGAGTGTAGTCATCAGCAATTGTAGATTTTTCAAACTTTTATAATTTTTTAATATTTTTATATATCGTTTGAAGCCTTCTTAAGCTCTCTACAGATATTTTTTATCTAAAATTATTGTTAGTTTAAAGATTATGGCATTTCTTTGTATTTCTGCTAGCAGCGATTTTGTTTGTGTTTTTGAGGGGAATGCTAATTCGAGACTTTTCCCTCTTATACTCACAAACACACACGCACGGACATACGCACACAAACACGAATGCGCACACATGCAAAAAAAAAAGAAAAAAAAGAAATCAAGGATTTAAACCCATACGCACCCACGACGCATAACCATTATTTCAACGCACACGCAAGCACACACTGACCTTAAAAAGTAAAAAAAAAACTCATAAAAAATCATAAAAATATTCACCAAATAGACTACACTCCTCCCACCCATCAAATGAACTTACACCTAATTGATTGAACCCTTGACTTGCCAAACTCTAAATAACGCACACGCTATCCTTTCAATATATAGATATATGTTAAATAATAAAAAAACAGTTTCCGCCGTTTCGCCAATACATTCATTCAATTTGAATATTATTTTAATAAATAAATAGGAATAAAAATAACATCTTCATTGGCAAAAATAAAATATATAATACAAAGAATTATTCTGAATAAATAAATTATCGGGTGCAAAAATTTGCATGATTTGTAAGACGAGACATTCGAAAACACAAATTAATAGAAACGAAAGTGTTATAGAGCGGAATGTTCAATATAAGGATTACTTCCTTAAAACTATGTCCTAGTAAGTGTGTTTCATCTGATGCAAAGAGTGTTATTGTATGCATGGTTCGGAAGCGCCATTTTCCCTGTCGAGCGAACAAATAAAGATGACAGTTGTCACGTAAGTAAAACAGAAAAGAACAATTAAACAAAGAATAACTCAGAAACATTTATTGCGAAATACTTTTTTGTGTTCATTGTTTATTTGCCTAAGAAATAAAGTGAAAATCCTCACTACATAAAATAAACAAAATAGTCGACAACCCAGCAATAGGAAATTTATATTTTTTTCTTTTAAAACCGTGTGCTATGTTTTTCTTATATTTCTTCTCTGACTTCATCTTCCAAAACTTGCTATGCGACAATGTCTCTGTGAAAACAACAGCATTCTATCGAATTTTACATTCTCCAAATCAGGCGACATTTTGTCCACTTCGTACGATTCGAAGTCAGATTTAATACCGTCTTGCTTCTGACAGATAAATCTGATAACACTCACTGCCCAAAGGACAGGATTGTGCCGGCCTAAAGCAATAAAAGTCAAAGCCGGTTAACGTAGGTTGGTGTGGATTGTGTATATTACAAACACAATTCTATATCAAAAGTAAACAAAACATATCCAGAAATAGACATACAAAGTTGCGTTCGTTTAATCTCCGCGGTTTGCGATGAAAGAAATTCTTTTTAACTGAAGCAACATAATATTTTTTATTAATGTATATATGTAGTTATTGCATAATCATGCTTCAGAGACCAAGGAAAATCTTTTTTTAAACACGTGCATATGAGATAATGCAATTTTAAACTTCTAAATGACAGAATAAACAAAAAGTTATTTTAACTGTATGATAGACAAAGGAAAATCCTAATTAAAAATTATGCATGGCAAATCAAAGAAAATGCAATTGTCACCCTATGTTTAGCAGACTAGTTTAAATAGCGTTTCAAACTTAAACTTGGCTGACAAATAGAATTTTATTTTAAATTTAAACAAAAAAAATCTAAGAAAAGTTGATTGTTGCTTATGCCATGTTATTTCAATTTTATGACTAAAAAACTTTTAAAATTATTAAATATTATCCACATAAAATCAAAATAAACCTTATTTTAATGCAAAGCCTGAAAAAATACGGACATACTTCCATACATGATAAACGCTTTATGTATACAATAAGAAATACATAGCATATCAAATTATTTCAGAGGTAAGTATCACTGATCATCGAATATGCTATTTTAAAATGAAATGTTACAGATTTACACCTGGTGTTATCCCACAACAGAAAGATAAATGATCGTAGGTACCTTTTATAAATACGATGTACTCCACCAGCATTGGAACCGCAAACAAAATTAATATATCTTCGACTCAGGGGATCCTGTATGAATAGATTTTTTACACTTCGAACTTTATTTAACTTTATCTGCAAAAAAGATATCAGTATCGTCGTTTTTTAATAGTGAATGGCAATGTGTGTGTTTTGCCCAATTCATGCTATAATTTTTAAAACAAGAAAGTCTTAAAAATGAGAAGTGTTATATTACTTTATGAGATATGTTTCGAAACACATGCGTGGTAAAATTAATCTTTTTTGGGGGGGCGCAACAAAATATGACAAAATGTCATTAAGACATATGCGTTACGATTTAATATAAATTTGGGATCGTATCGAATAAATGAATATGTGAGGATAAACAGCGAGTTGTTTACATTATATTAAACTTCTGTGCGTAATTACAGCCGAGATAGTAAGAAACAGGGAGGGGATTTCCAAGTTTTTAGTCAGTATCAATAAAGCATTATAGTATGATTTTCAGCATTTACGAACCTCAAGATTGAAGGGGTAGGGCTTTGCTGCGTTTAGGCTTAATCGGGAGTATGTGCATCGAAGGAAAACAAGTGATACGAGTCTATCAGATCACGATTTATTAAATTACTTGTAAAACAGGCACAGAACCTTGCAGCAATTGAACAGAGGTTGGAGGTGTCAATGGTTAACGGCCTATTAAATTCGAGATCATTTTGGTGGTTGTCTAATAGGAGGGACAAGTAATAGTCTCACAAGTCCATATGTGGCAGCAATACTATGGCTGGACGGATTGTGGTTTGTAAAATATAAGTCCTCTCTGCTCTAAGTAATTTTAAGTTTCAATCCAATGATCGCTGTATTTTTTATTTTCAATTTCTATAATGTACGAAAAGATGAAACTTACAGGATAATTATCGTTTCAGATGATGTTAGAAAACCCCCTCCCGTGTTCTGTGTAACTTTTTCTCAACTAAAATGATATTTATTAGATAACGTATCGCTAGCAATATTATGAACGTATTTTCTTTATGTTCTTTTGGTTTTATGGATATCTTCCAGCTTTTACGTTGTATTTATCCTTTAAAGATCTTACATGGAATTTAACACTCTTTTTATTGTTGCCATTACAAAAAGGGACATTTTATTAAATAATAAAAGTATAGCATTTCTTCATAAATTATAATAATCTATTTTCTAAAGTATTCCAAATTTAATTTAAAACAAACACGATGCACTATCTCAGCACGTGTTGAGCTTTTCTCAGATTTACATGCAATGTATGTTATTAAAATTATGGGTTTTCTCCAGAAAACCTACGTGGTATGATACAGACATTTGAGGAAATGTAACTTCACTTCAAATTCTATTGTTCAGTGCATAGTACGAATCTGTCAAAACACGTGCATAATACAAATAACGATTTAGAATATAGTTTTTTTTTTATTTTATCGCTTATCCTTATCCTTATAGCGAATTAATAAGAATACATTTAAAATACAATAGTTAATCCAGAGAAAATTCACATTCATACATTGCTAAACCTAATAAGATCAATGAATACCTCTAACTCAATAATTACACTAAACTTTCATGGATTCCAATTAAATATATAATTTGTGACATGTTGCTTTGTTAATTCACATTAATACATTGCTAAACCTAATAAGATCAATGCACGCCTCTAACTCTATCATTACAATAAACTTTCATCGATTCTCATTAAATGTACACTTTGTGACACGGTGCTTTGTAAATAGACAAACCCCATTAAAATTTAAGGTGTTTTGTTGATATACAAACATTAAACTTTAAGGTGTTTTGTTAATATACAAAATCCATTTAAATTTACCAGCTTTAAAAAAATCAAACTAATGATATTGTTTAACCTTAAAAATATTATCACGGAGAAATCATTTAATACAGACTCCATTAAAAAAAACTGAAACGAAAATGGTATTGGCTCCATCTAAAAAATGGTGTGATGTGTCACATTATGGGTATAGATGATTCTCCTAGACACTATGATTAAAGTTGGTTAGAGTTAAGACTAAGTGTCATTGCATTTATGGCAGCATTTATCTGTGGCAGTCATAGCTACAATAGCGGTCGCGGATTTTCTCTTGCATACTATTTGGCACGTCTGTAAATATACTGTAGTAAATATACTGTGTTGTCTTAATTATAATCGGTCCTTCAATACCAACAATAACCCAACTAACCCATTTATATGATTGAATTCAGAAATAGTACCTAGCGATGAATTCAATGCGATTTATTGAAAACCTTGGTTCAACATTCATTTGATATTATTTCCTTTAATTATTGCTATTTTCCAAGTACTTTTGTATTTGTCATGGCCGTTCTATTGAAAGGGAGGCTGCCAGAAGACGATTCAGTAATAATTATTTGTATATGGCTTCCTCGTGTACTTTGTTATTGGCGTGTCCAATGCGTCACTGTAGGGAGAGATATATTATTTGATATTTATATTTGTTAAACATTATGCTAAGAATAGAAGTTCATTTTGAAGGAAATAAATGAAACCGGGCTGTATATAAGCTACTGTTTTCTTTTTATCATTGTTGTTGCGCGACCAACCAAAGAGATATCGTTATGGCCGAAGTAATCTGTGTTCATTTACGTAGAAAAAACTTATCTGTTATATCACTATCTTATCTTCCACAACATTATCTGGGAGTCTTTAATCTCCATTTCTCTTTCGACCTTTTCTGTTACTATACTGTAGAGTTTTCGGTTTTATTTTTTTAATAGAAAGTTAAATTTAAAATTTACGGTATTGTTTAGCCATTTTTGTTTAATTGAAAAATGATATGGTGTTATATACGATGAGCGTTACATAAACAGGGAGGAAATATGCCAGTGTGAATTTTGATATAGGTCACATTAATGCATGTGAAGATAAGGTAACTATAAGGGAATTGTACACAGAGGCGAATGACCTGAGAACGCGTGTGTCAAATGATCATATTCCCTAGACAAACATAATAAACGATCACGATATGAGATAACGTTACATTTCCGAACGAGGGAAACAGATGTTTGTAAGAGAGTCTTTATAAGAATAATAATAATAATAGTTTAGATTTGCTGGTCTCTGTCCGCTATAAGTAAAATTACTCCTCAAAAGCTTGAAGAACTTGTGTAATTCATTAATTGAAAGTCCATTTTGTCTAAGTTAAAAAAAGACAGTTGACAACACTACAGGGACGATGAAAGAAGCAACATTGTAAGGAATAAATACCAGCATGTCACCACCCTCCGCACGTATATGCAAAGATTTTATATGATCTTCTTGATTGCTTGTCGGTGGGAACATCACACGTATGAAAACGCAACGAGAGAACGATGACTGATCTGGTAGGTTAAATGTTTTATACACCTTATTAATAAACTTAGTTTGTGTTCATAACTACAAAACCATTTCCCATTCAATATTTGACGCCTTGATAATAATTTCAGTGCCAGAAATATCTTCTATTCGGTATCTTACATGTTTCTAATTACTCTTCAAAATTCAAAGGTGACATAGTAATTCATTTCGTTGTATTTATTAAAAAAGTACATAAATGTTTACAACCCAAGCGACATGTATTTCTAACGATTAAATTCCAGTTCTAATTTCTTTTCATTTCTTTTCAATAGCATATGTTATTGCATGCTCGTGTTTTTATAAAGAATCGATTGATAGTAAATATTTTTAAAAAATCACGGAGATCCAGCAAATGTTAACGCACACGGCCCTACAGAAGTTTTACACGCGTTAATTTATTTACATGACAACTATTGGCATTTTCAATTTAGTAGTGAGTAAGTGAAAGACAATAAATTAATGTCCTATAATTTGTCAATTTCATTAGAATAAAAACTTACCTTCTGTCTTGTCGTCTTGTGTAGCGGGGGTTCATATCGGGTCGGGTACAAATTGGAGACATGTATAACGAGGCTCAAAACAAAAATGATAATAACATTTATATAGATTACACACACGACGACAACTGTGCCGATCCCTGGGGACTTATTATTATTACGGAGCTGAGACATTTATGCAACCGTTCTAATTAACACATTAGAGGAGGGAGGAGGCATTATTGATGATGGCGGGGAGGATACATAATACTTGGAGGGGATTATACAAATTCATTTAAAATTATGATAAAACACATTCACCTTTCAGTCGGTTTAATGACGACATAGAGACAGCTACAAAATATTAGATGATTTCTTTATTTATCGGCCGGCCGATTGATGATGTCAGGAATTCACACTTGTATTGCTATATGGTCTCTCTTCCACCCTTCGCCTCTAAAGACATCAGCTTCACTCTCTTACCCTCTCTTTCTCTCTCTCCTCCCTCCTCTCTCTCTCTCTCTGGCTGTAATTGTGACCTTCTGATAATCTGTACTTACTTCGAACCCCATCTCAATATATCGAACTCCCCATTTGTTTTTACACATGCCTGTCCTGCACACTTTTGGCAAACAAAGAATTCACAATTTTAATTGTTCAATATCCGACCTATTTTTAATCATTATCTATAAACTCACATTGTCCTTTCTTTTGACTGAAATTTTTAATATTCAGTTATTTCTAAAAGAATGAACAATCACTCTTTTTCTGACATAAAGAATACTTGGTTATTTCCAAAAGAATTAACAGTCGACTGCATTCCTAGCATTTCAATTATCCATTATATGTTAACACTTGCCTACAGGGTTCGATTCTAGGCTTTTCCTAACATCATTTTCACTTATTTACCCCTTCTTATGTAACAGTAACGCATTTACCATAGTTTTATGTGTTCTTCGTTTTAAAGTCAAATCACTTACAGATTGCTATACGAAGAGCGATCTAAAACTTAATGCCTCCTACTTTTTATTCTGTCTGAATTGATCTGAGAGGATTGCAAATAGGATCGTTATGATCACTGAACATACGCTTTAATGACCTGTAAGTACCATCTCTTTTTTTGCTAGAATCGACATTGTGAGACTCTACCAAAGAAACTCGTTCATAAATGTGCGTCTAAAACAGAGATGCGTCATTGAATCCCTGACAAAAGTGAATTAAGAATTATAGTTTCTCCAAAATTATAAATTCCTGAATACAAAAGGTCGCTCGTTTTATTACACCACTATTCTCTTAGTAGTTTTTCAACTTTGTGAGCAAAAAAGTAGAAGTCTTAAATTTTGGAACGCTTCTTTTATGAGAATGCGCGCTCCAGGCGCTCATATTGTTCCATTATTCATCGGTGAAAAAAGTGTGTTGAGAATCGTGGCGACAATATGGACAATTAAATTATGGATCAGAAAATGTCGCTTGTGTTAATGTTCTAACTACCGTCTTTTTAATTGTACAAATAATTGTTTTGTTTTTAGAATATAATTACATATAATAGAACTTCAGTTGCATCTTAAAGCCGAGTGAATAATAATACGTTCACACTATTACAATTCAATTGCGTTTTAATTCAATTCCAACATTTAGACTAATCATCTCAAAAGCAATAACCATTTGCTAGAATTTTCGTACATTTGTATTTCTAACAACAATTTACGCTTGTGTCTTCATTAAATAAGGATGTATTGAAAATTTTACAAATTTAAATGTGCATAGTGCTATTAACTTAAGTTGCTTAGCGTAATCTCCTGAGATTAAGAACATCCAAACAGGGCAGCTATTTAATATAAGATCGCCAGTTGTAAATCACAATAGAAGGTGCATATAGATAGCAATATATATTTATTGCGACAAATGTCAGCTACATATGTATTTAACTAACGGTTAACTATTATATATTTATTTTTACATAGGCGTCACAACGTATCAAGGTCCGGATGCCACTCGAGGATAAGGATTATTGAGTGTATAATGGGATAATATCGTAGTAATCGTTATTAATGGAAATTTGGTAGATTTGATTACTTAAGGGTGCGGTTTATCAAGAGTTTTTTCATGCTGGACTGAAAGACAATGGAGTTGTAGTCAGCTGGGAAGCAGACAAATGGAAGAGAGTTCAACAGGCGTGCTGTTCTAAGAGAGAAGCTTTGTTCATGGAATCTAAGTTTGGACTTAGGCACAGTCAAAGAGTGGGGAAAATCATTCACAGTAGTTTCAGTTAGATGAGTGTTTTTCGTGAAAGTCTGGCGAGGGGCACAATAGATTGGTGCTCAGATGAGCAATTGCCATAGAAATAACGATAAAACAATTACGGGCTCGCAACGCCCCTTTTGTGGGAAAGAAGTTGCAAGGAAGTTGCAAAAAATTTAATGATAACATAAGTTCCAGAAATACGTCGGAAGATGCCCAACTATTTGAAGATATACAGTAGAACCCCGGGATACAGCATTTAAAAATTAATAACAAATACAGTGCAGTATCTAATACACATGTATATAATCAAAAATATTATAAATAAAACACAATAAAACGGGGCAAACACCGTATCCAGGGACCGAAAAACTTCGTATTCCACATCGTAACCTGAAAAAACCGTATCCTAGGATAACCGCCTTCCGGGGTTGTACTGCATGTACACTAGTTGGGCTGTTGTATGCGTAATACAATACTAGTATATGGTAGGTTTCTTTCCTACTTGTAACTAACTATAGTTGGATTGACTACTTTCCTGTATTTGTTTCGTCTATTTTATTGTTAATACTATTTAACATTTAACATATATATATATATATATATATATATATATATATATATATATATATTTACGGGGGGCTTTATATGTACATATATATGTAATATATATGTATACATATGTATATTCACTTATATGTGTATTTATATGTGTATATATATGCATATATATGTGTGTATATATAATTTTAGTGGTTATATTTAAATTCTGAAAAACAACATATAGGCACATGTATTCGAATTAAGAATATATTGTTTGACAAAAGGAATATATGGAAACGGTTATATTGATTTCCTTAATTCATGGATTTTCAATAATAGCTCATATCATCAGAGGAAATGAAATGCGGTTAGCAAAATGTTCAGCTGTGAATAGACACTTATTTTGCTTTTCAGCACAAATATTGAAAATAGTTTTTTGAGTGGTGAATGATAATTATTTGGAAATAATTGTAGGAAAAGGGAATTGAATACAACCTGGGCAGTCCATTATCGGAATGAGTACAATGTCCTCCGGGGTTATAAATCCAGGTAGGCAGAATATTGGTCCGGGTGAGAAAGCAGTAATCCCATATAACAAAAAGCGTGGTTCTTTCTTATTGATTTTCCGAAAGGTATACGGGGCAGCGGTATTCATTGGTGCGTTGAGTGTGTTTTGGTAGAGGTAATCTAAAATCTTTTTAGGTATTGACACAGTGTATCAAATTCCATTGTTTATATCCCCGTGTGTAATAGAATTTGGGTATTGAATTAAGTATGCAATGGACCTTGAAATCAATTGTATGGGAAGCAGAATAATCCGGGAGATGATATTCAGAACGATGCGTTGGACGACTAGCTTCTGGTGTGAATCTCGTTAAATGTCTGGTCAGCTTTCTTTTTGACAGTAGGTGAGGGAAGCCTTTTAGATGAAGGAAAGAGGAGGGTGGAGTGAAGTAGAGGGGGTAAAGAGAGAAGGGAGGAGGGTTAAGATTGGGCGACCAGGCAGGTGCTTAATGGAATTTCTGAGGTTGTCTAAACGTGGTTGAATTTAACTATTTATATAATAATAAACTGTATATCCATCTCTCAAACCTAAATATAAGTGCAGATATAAGCACATATACACCGACAGACACCCATAATACGCACATATATGTATAAGTGCATATATACATATATATATATATATATATATATATATATATATATACCATACACATACACACACACATTGATCCATACCATGCATACACACATACACACTTATATACACACGCATCCTTATATTCATGCACATGTGTACAAAATTACATATATACACATCATAAAACAGACACGCATGCACGCATATGAAAAAAAGCGCACACACAGGAAAAATCCATGGATTAAGGAAATCAACATTACCCTTTCTATATATTCCTTTTGTTAAAGAATAAATTCTTAATTCGAATATAATTGTCTATATGTTTTCTTTCAGAATTTAAATATAACCACTAAAAATATATTGCTCTATTCTTAGATATTGAGCTTCCCTTTTTGGCTAGGATCACTCTGAAAGTATTACAGTAATATCTATCAGGATTATTCATCTGATGTCTAATCAGTGTCTTATCTCTCTTATGTGTATATATATGTATATATATATATATATATATATATATATATTCGTATATAAATGAATGAAAGAATATAAAAAATATCTATACGTCGTGTTTTAAAAGAAAAAAAAAACGAATCCGAAATCAGTTAAACTCCAAATCTGAATATATATCTACCAAGAAAAAATGGATAAAATATCAAATTAAAAGAGTAGGATGTTTGGGGATTATGTATATTATATAAAACGTATATTATGATTTATTATTTTAGTCTCTATTTGGTTGCCTTCCCACGAGAGCAGAGTATGACACGTCGGTTTTTAATATGTCAAAAATCCAGCTCCCCAAAAACAGTAACTCTGGATAGGAGAAAAGTAAACATTGTCTCACCCATGAAGGATTCCTCCTCCACTGATCGAGAAGAGAAAATGTGAATTATAGCATCAGAACAGATACTACACTGTGTTCTTAGCTCGAAGATTGTAGTGTTTCTTAAATATTTTCCTCACTTTTTTCCACATGCATTTGGATATAATACTGTTAATCATGATTTTTGTACATGAGTTTTCCTTTCTATTTTGATATGAAGTTTTTTGCAAGTTACGTCATATATTCATTTAGATTTGAGAGATAATTATAAACGTAACCTTATGTATTGCCTGCTTATGGATAATTTTAGAATCGATTAAGAACTATGTTTACGCATACGAAACCGCCATCATGTTACATAGGAATTGTTACGGTTAAGTTATCTAACGTGAATTTTGACGAGGGTCACCTTTAGCGCATGGTCAGTCTGGTCGGTAAGATTTTAAGCGTAGGAATTTATATTAAACTCCGTAGACAAAATTATTATCGAACGATTTATGAATATAAGGAAATCAGTTTGAGAATCAGTTGCTCAGGGAAAGCCATGAGAATGAGACAACCGAATAATGTAGGGAACAAATATTTTAAATGTTATCAATTTCTGTTTGTGCGTCACTCATATCGGTAGACACGAAATAAGTTTCAGAAGTAAAGGAGTAGCCATTAGTATATTTCACTTAATTCATTTTCTGTAATAAAAGCTTTAAGAACTACATTATCGTCTTTGTATTTTTCCTGCACATTTTAAAAAATTCTGATCAGTAGACGGTGAGATTGGGAACTCATAAAATTGCCAAAAAAAGTGGAAACTAAATATAAATATATATATATATATATATATATATATATATATGCATATATATATATATGTATGTATGTATGTATGTATGTATCCTGAAAACCTCTGGCCTTGATAGAGGGGACACTAAAACATTTTGCTGTGGTTACAAATGATCAGAAATAGGAGCAAGGGGAGACATGATTCCAACTTTTTATTCGATTGTATATCTTCCCACTTTCAGAAACGCGGTACGATTATGAATATATCCAGTTTCAAATAATCATTACCTTGTGAAATTTACTTTCCGCATGAAAACTAAAGAGGGGAGATATAACACATAAGAAATATTTGGAATCAAGTTTCCCTTTGTTTTTATTTCAGATCAATTAAAACTATAGCAGCGTGTTTTAGTCCCCACTCCATCTAGGACATAGTTTTTAGGAAAATACAAGATATTTTATAATTCATAACAAAACTAGGATAACAAATTACTATGATTGAAACATTTTATGGCTGTACGAGTCTGACCAGTACAGGATGGGTGACCATTTGTGAAGATGCCCAATTAACGGTGTATAATATAACTATGTAAGGTGCCGTTATAGGGCAAGAGCAAAAATACTGTATTTAGATCTGATCTCAGATACTTGTGCTTAATATTATCTAGATAATAATATTGATAAAAAACAGTTCCTTAGTCTATAGGGCATAACGTAAATATAATTATGATTGTTAAAAAATCGATTCCGAGCGAACAACGTGTTAGAACAAAAAACGCTAGGTGCAATTTTGAAGCACAAGTTAATCTAAATGCAAGGCGAAATAGAACTAAAAAGAATATATCTTAATAATTATTTAACAATTACTTTCATTTGTAAAAAGCCGGATATTTAACGTAAAAATAATATTGCCAGTTGACGTTAGCAATAAATTTGCTTTAATTTATGTTAACCAAACAATTAAAAATAAGCTGAACAGTTTGCGAACAAAATACATTAAGACTCCTTCTGTGTATTACTTTAACAAACATAAACATTTATCATTATCTATGTCATTAATACGTATTTGGTATCTGCACCGCTTTTACTTCTATTAAGGCTAATATATTTTGATGTTCATTTCAGTTTCTTGTATTATTTCAGAGTAAAAAGCTATGTTTAATTTCCCAATCAGAAATAGGCTAAGTTAAGTATTTGCTATTTTGTCACAGGACCATTTTGTCACATTAACCCGTACAGTTTCTATAGTGTAACATTTGTTATGATATTTGCGCTATATAATTCTTCAAGATATTACTTCTCCTGTTAGATGTTAGTTCGTCATGATAACATTTTTACAGACAATTTAAAATACGCGTCATTAAATGTTATCGATTAACAGTAATTTATTTAGAAGAACTTTTAAAAGTGACTGTTAAGCCTTGTTTAGAGATAGTACGCACTGGATACCCCTTAATTTGTCGGCATATAAAAATATAATTCTAATGTTACTATGCCCATGTGAAAAGATAATAGTAAAGTAACCTTCCACCATATAAGAAGGATTGTTATAGGTGTTACAACTTGCTAAAGCGTGACATGAAAAAGTGATCTTTCATTTACAAAGAATATATGGTATATATATATCCACTAACGGAAAGACCTCGTTTCGTATTCTCAAATTTTTACCTATCTCGTATTGACCAGTCTCACAGTGGCTGCACCTAAAACATTTAACGGGAATATGTCTGTCAACGTAATTATTCCGTGTTAACGTAATTATGCCATGAAAAAGAACAATCATAAAAACTAGGTATTTATTTTTGACAGATATTGATAGATTCAATTTTAGACACAGAAAAAAAAACGTTTTCGGGGCACGTTACATCAAACCGAATTGTCAAAATAATCCGAGTATTTGATCAATATGTAAAATGCTTAGCTCTTTGTGCGAGTATAAAGAATCCTAGCCTCAAGGAGGCCAGTCTTCTACAATCGTCATCCTATATCTATCCACATATATCTAACACACAGTAAATTTGAGGGGCTTCAGCTATCTAAAATGAGCGCTGAAATTCAGCGCTATCTTTTTTTTTCTCTAACAATCGTTTTCGTTTTCATATTCGTTGCTTAATTCCACATGTATTTAGTCTCGCGGCGGATCAATAATGCGAACAAAATTTTTCACTCAGCTTCGCACGATCTGATAATATAAAGTGAGGAAAATGCAGTTCCATAATTTGCATTATTTATAAAGAAATTTAATTTATCGAATCAAAAGCGTTATTCGTTTCATTGCGTATATTAGCAAATTTAGCAATGAAACATTATGCGTTTCAGATTCGCCACTATGTTTGCATTGAATGCTGGAATAGCAATATTATTTTTAATACACGTTGCATTGCCACAGAAATAACAAATACCTTTTTATAGTTAATATTAATCATGCCACTTGATATATATATATGTCTGTATATATATGTGTATATATATATATATCTATATTCATATATATACTTGATATATTTATATATATATATACTTGATATATATATACACTTGATGTATATTATATATTATACATATGCATACTTATGGATATGTATATATTTCTTAGAGTACAAGTGTAGTTATATATGAATTATTTATTATGTATTATAAATATACATACGTCACTATAACTTCATTTGTAATTATATTAAAGATAGGTATTATATATTCGATATATATATATATATATATACAACATAATACATAATACATAACATAAATATAACTACACTTGTACTTTATGAAATATACTAACCTTAAAAATATGGGTTATTTGGATTACTCGGTGTACTTTTCTCTTATCGTGTGTTACTCTCAGAAGATTTTCACCGATGTAATCTCTGACCTTCTTCGTGTGTATCTTGTTTTCGTCGCGAGTATTTTTGTTGGACTCCTGAATTTGCATGGAATTTCAAATAGCAGACTTTGTTTAACCATTTAGTGTGTTTTCGTTCCGTCAAGAATGATCAGGAATGGGTATTAAACAATTCACTAAGGTATTGTGACTACCGCCCACATTGATGATTGAATGGGTCTCGTGGGGTGAAGGATAAAGTATTAAGTAAACTTAAGTTCTGTTTCTGGAAGTTTATGGTTCAATCCTCAGTGAGGCTCATAAAACGGACACGAAATTTCATATGAGGGAGTTCTCGTAAATATTATTAGCCTGGGTTCTGTCGTTGCTAGGGTGTTTGGAGGTGTCTGTTGAGAAAAAAATCGTAGGCAGGTTGGACCCGTACTGCAAAGGAGAAAAAGAACGACGTTGTTGCGCTGTTGCGGCCATTGCCAAACCGGAAGTGACGAATGTTAAAATTAAGGCTAGTTAATCGAAAAATGGGATGAATTTCGAAAATATCAGCGAACGAAGGGACCCCTTCGACTAGATAATTGCCCAGTTGGGAATTAAGGTATTGATATTTTAGCCAATTCTTCGATATTTGTTGTCCAAAGGGTCGAGTCACTAGGTGTGTCAGAAATTTCGTGAAAATAGTGAATAATTCAACCCCATATCTCCAAGCTTATAACTCCTCGAAAAATTTAATTCAAGCCCTATTTTTTTCAATTAAAGGAGCAAGGACCAAGGTTTCATAAAAAACAAAAAAAACAACGTGTTTTTTTTTTTTTTTTTAAAGTTTTTAAACTTCGGACTTTACAGGCAAATTTCTAAAAAAACAGTAGTTTTTTATTTAAATTTGAATATATTATTTATTGACCTTTTCTTTTCAATTTATGATATATAAGACTTTGGTGCATAAATTTATTATTTACTTTTTAATAGACATTTAAAAATTGGAGGCGTGAATTATTCGACCCCCCTGTTTTTCCAAGCTTAGAACTCCTCGAAAAAAATCAAGCCCTAACTTTTTTTTCAATTAAAGGAGCAAGGACCAAGATCCCATTAAAAAAAAGAAAAAAAAAAGGGGGTTAAAAAAAGGTTTTAAACTTCAAAGTTTACATGTAAAATTCTAAAAAAGACTACGTTTTTTTTGTTTTAAATTTGAATATATTATTTATTGACCTTTTCTCTTCAATTTGTGAGTAAATTAATTATTTACTTTTCGGTGAGTAAATTAATTATTTACTTTTTAATGGACACTTGAAAATGGGGGGGGCGTGAATTAAAAAAAAAACGTTCGTCTAAAATATTATATTCAGTTTATTGGAAAGAACATAAAATTTCACATTGACCCTGAAAATATCGTAAAAATAGAATCAATAGAATAGTTTTGATAGATTTTTAAAGTTTAAAAATTGAAAAATATTGAGTTCGGAAAATTCATTACTGTTTTTAAAAAAATATATATATTTCTATTACTTTTAAAACAACTTTAATAGTTTATTTTGGAAGTATAATCCATAAAGAAAATAAACAACCCACTTTTAACAGAGAAATTACGAGATTATATTTTATTCGCAGTTTCGTGTTAGGGGTGTCAAAAATTACTACAAAAATTCTGATACACCTATCGAGTCACAAAAAGATACCAATCTCGTAAAAATCCGTCGCCTTTGTCGAAATTTTTAGTCATACATACATACATACATGCATATATACATGCATACATACATACATACATACATACATACATACATGATGCAACAAACTCGTTCTCGAGTATTGCCATTACTTAATATTGCTCTGGCTCAAATGAGGCAGACATGAGCGCCAGCAGTAGCACTTCCGGACGGTCACTTCTATGAACCTACTGCAGTCCTGTACATCTGTCAATGACCGGGTCCAGGCTGTGGTACCCTGAACACCTTCCGGACCAGATCTTGGATGTTCCAGAGCCTTTATTTTCATTGATTCCCACATCCACATCAGTCCCCATTGAGGGTTCGTTTGCCGTTTGAGGCTACATCCAGCCTTTTTGTTATCGAGATACACACTGGTGGTAAAATGTGTATTCCATTGCATATCAAGTAATACCTGTGCTTGAAGCTTTTTATATCGAGGAAAGACTTTGCCCCGAGACAATCCCACTCTCTGAACAACTGCCACATTGAACGAAAAAGAAGAGCAAGTCACTATAATTGGATGCAGCAGTCGCCGAAGTTATATATATATATATATATATATATATATATATATATATATATATATATATGTATATATATATAGATAGATAGATAGATAGATAGATAGATGTCCATGATTTATAAGGAACTGTCAAAATAAAATTACAAAGTATGACGATGGAAAAACCATACATGATTCAACCTCAATCTTCGATAAGTAGAAACTGTGCTAAGCAACATCATGACAAGTAAGAATAAAAGATAAACTTATTGTCTAAATCCTCCTGATACAGAATTTTTATGGGTCGAGAATTAAAGTATTTTTGTTAAATAAATGTTTATTTAAAACAAAAAAAAAACTGCACGTGTCTGGTCTTTGTACTCCCACGATTTGACTTTTATTTTCACAGCGCTTTCTTAACAGTAGAGTTCTATCATTTTTATCACATGTACGTTCACTCTCTGAACTGGACGATACAACATTAAGCTTCGAGAACCAAATAGTGCGCCAGGCACCATCATTGCAAGTAAGAAAGAATAAGTAAAATATTGTGTAAATTCTATTAAGATTTTTGTATGGGTCAAAAAAATTGAATTTTTAAATCATTTTTTTATTTAGAATAAAAGTACTTAATATTTCTAGCCTTTTAACGGTCATATTTTTAACATATATATATATATATTAACATATATATACATATATATATTATAGTAAAAAGTAATGGTATATAGTGATAAATAGTATGATTGCCATTTAGAAACAAGAAGAGGTGTTAGGCTCTCGACATCGATACTAGACTTATTTGCTAATGTAGCTCATGTAGCCTAGGTAAAATCCAGTTATTAATCTCACTCTTCTTGACCTTTAAAATTTAATCTTCAATGCGGGCAATATTTAGAATAGAATTGCAAATTTCGTCCGACGTCAATTCGTCTTGACAAACAGAACATGGATTAAATGAAGGGTCTCTTCGAAATTCCCTGCAAATTCGAATGGGAGATGCTCGGGTTTGATAGGATAAGAAGAACCTACTTCGTTATATCGGTTGAAACTTGGAATTGGTAAGAATAATAATTAGAAGAATGTAAATAAGATGAAATATCTAATAAAATGTGTTTTCTTTAAGAATTTGTCATATATTTTATTTGCAATAGACCAAATATAATATGTTCATAAATAAATTACCATAAATTTGGAAGTATTGTCTAAATTTAGTTGGATGTTTTACTATTTTTTTTCAGAAAAGCACTTACATATGAATAAAAATTGTTGGATATTGATGTTAGGAACTAACTTAAACTATTAAAAATTTCATTTATGTCAAAGGACATATCAGTGTAGCTAGCATAGCATCATCCTGACTCAGGGATGAAACCAACAACCACCGAGTTGATAGTCGGTTGTTCTCTGGCCAATAGTATCAGTGCACCTGCTTTTACATATAAATACAATATATGGCAATTGCAAGAAAGCATAAAATCACAATTCAGCCACTTATATCACGGTTCCATAAACCTTTTTGACCAGGAATAGGCGGGAACAATTGTGGTCTGTTTTTCAGCAAAAAGGAAGGAAACTATAGAAAAGGAAATATATCATAATAAATTCCGGTTTCTTCTTTAAAAACAATGAATACAACACACAGTGGTATATTTTGGGATATGGACCATTACATACTTCTAATAAAAACCAACAGATGCATTGAACAGATATTATTCACGATTAAAATCCACGTTGCGATAAAATAGTTGGACTGTAATTAGATATATCTTGAACATTAACAATATTAACTTATAAATTGTGTTTAGGAAAATAATGCAAATTGTATAGTATTTATACTTTTGTTCACCTAAACAAAATAATATATTGCTCGTGTAGGGTATTACTGTGATAGGTCTGGATATATAGTGGAAAACCTGGGGTTGATTGCCGCATGGTATACTTATTTATATTCCATTTAAGTTTCTTTATATGAGAATTGTGGAAACATGGAATATGAAAGATGTTTCTAACCGTCCAAGGAATAATTTTTCAGAGTAGATAATGTACCAGCTGCTAGTATCATCTATAGTGATAGGGGTGTTTTGTTACGAGTCAAGTGGGTGGCGGGATTTTTATTAAACAGGTAGATGTGAAACAGTTTCACCAAGAAAAGACTTTGAAATTTCCAATAATCTTGCAGCGTTTTCAACTAAAGATTTGCAAATCCAGAATTGGTGTATATGAGGATACACATTTTATTCTATTTTTCACTTATTCTTTTTTGGCAGTTTATTTCTTTTCCTGTGTGTGTTGTTATGCGAATTGTTTCACGAAAACATTCCATATTTTTCTCTTTTCTTTCCATTTGACCCTTTCAACAAGGTATGTAATTTTGATAAATAGGTAACATATTTAATCTTTGGTCAGCTATAACAATACACTTCCGATTTTCATGTTCCTAAGAAAAGTAGAATCATTAAATATGTTTTGATAATCTCACAGGAACTTTAGGAAGTTTCTATATTAAGACGCCTTAGTTTTTACCAAAATCGTGAGAAATTAATATATCTAATTATGTGTTAAAAATCAAATGGAGAACGGCATCTTTGGAAAATTAATTATTTCTTGCATCAAGTAAGATTTTATTTCAAAAATACATTAAATTACGCCACGAACACTAACACGCACGCCGTATATGATACTGTGGTTTTATGGCTGATTTGAGACAAAAGACATTAAACGAATTTCTGATACAGAATCCAAACATATATTAATGAATTTTTATAGCTACAAACATATCTAATGTATTTTCAAATGAAACAATATAATACCATGGCAAAGATAATCTTAAAATTTCAGAAATGTCAACTAAAACGTTTAACCGTAAATGGTTAAGCTGGGGAGATACAGGCCGGACATGATCCTCAGAAATAAAAGAAAAATCCTTTTGTATGGGTCTTATAATGTGGGCAGCTTTATTGTAATTAAAAAATAAGCAATATAAAATTATATTAACTTCATTAACTCTAGAAAAAGTCGTATTTAAAAGAAACTTGCGCATACATACGTCTTAGAATCTATATTATAAAAGTCGCATATTCATTACATTTACCTTCATTGAACTAACAGCTCATCAGACACTCTCTCTTACTCTTTCTCTCCCTCGCTCTCTTTCTCTCTCTTTCTCTCTCTCTCTTTCTCTCTCTCTCTCTCTCTATATATATATATATATATCATTTAAACACGGTAATTAAGTAAGTAAGTAAGTAAGTAAGTAAGTAAGGCTTCCTTCAGTCTTGACAGACTATGGATACCCACGGTAAGGGTGCCTGCGCGTGAAATTCTTTTGGTAAGAGTTCCGTAATCCCGCAGCAAACCTATCCTGACTCGACATTGTTGAATACCAGTGGCAAGTGGAGGTTCACAACGACTGGAAACAATGCCGAGATAAGGGGAAAGCACATGCAGCGTTTAGAATTTCAAAATGGTAACCCATCTCTTACTAGCCAGGTTCAATATATATATATATATATATATATATATATATATATATATATATATATATATATAATTTAAACAAGGTAGTGTTTGAATATATGGTTAAGTGAAAGTTTTAGTCATTTAGAACTGCTTTAAAGCTTCGCCGCTCACTCATTTTTCAAATAAATCCAAACAATTATAACAATCTATAGATGACCTTCTCAGTTACATTGTGAAAAAAAATCGATTTTCATTCAGTAAAACAAAAGTTATTATGAATTTTCTGGTGTCCAAAATCGTACAAATATATAAGGCGGTGAGCGATGCTTTTTTACGAGAGGTTTCCATAGCAACCACGTGGCTTCAGCGACTGCTGTTGCTGTAAATTCACTGCTGTTGCAGAAAGAGAAGTAGTAAGTGAAACAGAGAGAATGAAATCATAACTGGAGATAATTGGGGGATTTTATTGAGAGCAGACGAGTGCCGCACATTGTTAATACATATGTGTTTATGGGGTAAAAAAATAAGACTGAAATTAAACACACAGCAAGGGAGTTAATTGGAAGCCTGGAAGCATAATGGGTTACAATAGAAAAATGCGAGATATAAAAGTAATATGGTAAAACTTAAACATGGAAAAGTAAAGGACTAGTTGTTAAAACTGAAAAAAATATATACATGTACACAGAGACATTAACAGACACACCCACAACCACACCAGACACACATACACACACACACACACACACACACACACATATATATATATATATATATATATATATATATATATATATATATATATATATATACCGTGTCCAAAGTCTAACTAAAGGGTTTTGAACTTAAATGAGTGCTTTACTTTCGAAGAGAGCTTTCTGCAATTTTAACGCAATCCCACAAATGCATTGCGAATTTTTAAAAACACTGGAAAATACAAACAGTCTTTATTTGTAAAGAATAATGTCTTTAAATGTTGCTTATTTTCAGTTTACCATATGTGTGCTCTTTCCAAAACATAATTCATGACAGATTTCAGAAAATCTGGATTGCGATTTAACTTACTTATTTCGTTCCTGATGTTTTCCTTCAATTCTTTGCAGGGTCTGGAGTTTCACGTTTCGTTGTGTGCCAGCTCGCGTAACGAAATGACTGAGTTAAATCACAATTCAGAGATTCTTCAATCTGTATCCAATAATGTTTTGTAAAGAGAACAAACATGCGAAGATAAAAATTGACAAAATACATTATTTTTCATAAAAAAGATTATTTGAATCTTTCATTTCTGTTTTTTAATTTCCCAATGTCTTAGTTAGATTGTGTTAAAATTCTTGAAATCTATCGTAAAAAAGAATCAATAAATGTTAAACCCCTTCAGTGTCTTTTTGGACACACCGTATAGCTATAAAATTCAAAATGTAAGTTTTATAAGCCAATTCAACGTAGATTTTTAACAAAATAAATAAACATATTTGTTTATAAATCGAATTTTCGCCGTAATCTCGTAATCATCAGGATAGACACAGATTGTTTTTTAATCTAATTTATCTCTCGTTGCATCGTGTAACTTAGAAAAATAACAAGTCCCTTCGATGTTATCTACAGTGATTTGCAAATGTCCAAGTGAAGAGACACCGTGGGCGTGCGCTAAAGTTATATAAGAATAAGTTCTCTCCGGGAAAAGGGTTTTTTAAATGAAAAATCAAAATATAAGTTTTTAAAGCCAAATTCAGCGAAGAGGTTTCGTTTTTTTTTTGTTTTTTTTTAATAAAAACATTTATTTGTTTATAAATCCAAGTACTTTTCGATGTAATTCGTTTACGCAACTTATATTCTGAAATTTAATTTAACAAAGTTTTCATGGAGAAAACATATCCTTATATATTTATACACTAGCAGACGGCCTGGTCGAAAAAATACGCCATTTATTACATTTTAATGCATGCAAATTTCGTATTTATTATTATAGAAGCAAGTCTCTAAAGATTATTTTGATGGGCTTAGTATATTCTAAGTAGCTTAAAAGTTTAAAACATGGTTTGTGCCCTCGGTTAGAACCGAAACCAAAATGTATAGCTATATAACCTCATCCGTTAGTGTATTCGCTAAATACAAGCATATACAAGATCTGCACAAATAACGTTGCTCTATAAATTTAATCAAATCATACGCAGAAAAGAGCGTGCGTTATCAACTTACACCATGCTTTGTTATTTTTTCAATTTTCACCTATTAGTAGAAATGTTTGCTGACTAAAACCTAAATCAAAGTGTGCTACAATAACACATATTCTATATATTAAATGTAAGATCTACAGAACAACTATTCATATATATATATATACATACATATATATATATATATATATATATATATATATATATATATATATATATATATATACATAAGTTAGAAAAGCATTTCATCCAAGCCATGAAAATTGCTAAACAAAATGTTTTTACTATAGGCTTTAAAAACAAAGGTACAAGATTCAATTTGAAATTTATTTATCTTCAAAATGTACTTTTATACATTTTACAAAGTAAGGTATGCAAATGTAATACCTTTCTTTGTAAAATGTATAAAAGTGAACATGCAAAATAAATGAATTTCAAATTGAATCTTGTACATTTGTTTTTAAAGCCTATAGTAAAAACATGTTGTTTAATAATTTTCATGCCTTGGATGAAATACTTTTCCAACTTGTATCCTATCTTTTTAAGATTATATTTTATTTAATTTATTAATTTGGATTTAAAAAAAGATGAATGTGATTTTGTATGTATTTATAAAAACTCTTTTACTCTCTATTTCCGATTGTATTTCTCCTCACACCACAACTGATTTTTTCAACCCCTCAGGTCTGAATATTCTCTCTGTTTCAGTTTTTAATTTTCCTCTCTCCACAACTCTTTTTTGCAACTCTCTCTTTGTCGTACATGTCTGAATAAGAAGAAAATCTGAATTTTTTTAACAAAAACTTTAAAATAACTTTGTTAGATAATTTTTTAAAACTTCTTTCGGAATAGAAAATATTTACAATTTAATAAGGAACATATTTCAGATAGGTTTCATCAAAAATATTCTGTAGATAACGAAAAAAATAGAGATGTAAATTTCAAAAGGCGTGTATAACTGGTTACGCTCAATAGTAGTCATCGCTAGCGAAAGACGTTGTTATTGTTATTCTATTATTATTATTATTTAAAACATTTTGTGTCCTGCGCTTTGGCGCGAAAACTATTATATACACCCCCCCCACACACACACACATATATATATATATATATATATATATATATATATATATATATATATATATATATATATATATATGAGAGAGAGAAAGAGGGGAAAATATTTATCTATATATTCTAATGTGCTGGAACGTTTTTATTCTACGCAATTATCCAGAATATAGAAGCCAGGAATAAATAGTAGGCTAAGAAAAAAGAATTATCGGAATTTTAAATTATGATTTTAAATAGTTTATTTTAAAATACGTTTTTTTATAATATCTTTACTTTATATATTTTTAACTGAATTTTTCGCTCTGTCAAATCTTTTAAAATACGATCGTTTTTAAACAATTATGTATTTTCTTTTCTGCACGTATAATAGAAGAGGGCAAAAAGCAAATTCGCACAATTTTCTTATTTCAGTTCAAGCAAGACTAGAAAACTTCTTAAACTGCTAGCGAAGAATTTTGTGTTGGGACCACTACTGAACGCACAGCATAATGGTGGTTTTCGGGGCGGCGACGATACTCGTAAAGATGATAAGCGGAGTGGTTGTCCATTGGTTGTTGACAATTTCCAACCACTTGAGATGCAGAAGGCAACAAAAATTTGATAAATGGGTTTCTCACGAATTTAAAGACAGCTAAAAGAAATGACACTTCCCAAAGCCATAGTTGTACCAGAAGTAGGTCATGCTGGCTGTTTAGTGGTTTGAGACCAGTCTACTCCATTTCAGTTTATTTAATGAAGGGGAGACTGTTACGTCGGACAAAGACTGTAAACAAATAGATAGGCCTCACATATACCGACTACAATTATTCAAGCATTTCGAAAACTTTCTGCGTGAGAAATACTTAAAAACCTAAGCGGCATCAAATACACCGTTCAGCGACATCATCGTCACCAGAACGCAATCTTTTTTTTAGGTTACTGTCATAAATATACTTGTTTTGCACTGATTTGGATGATGCTTATTCTGATCAATAACTTTTTGTTTGCGCCGAGATATATTTATCTGAATTTTAAAGTTAAAAATCACACGAAATATTTTGTATAAAATTTAACTCATTCATTTCATTCTTTATTGCATTATTAGACAACATAATTCCGCAGTAAAATCCCACTTATTTTTTAGCCCGCGCATTAAGCTTAAAATAGCTTGCTTGATGTGCTCTCTTTTATAATCCATTGACAAAATGAACAGAAATAATCTATAGAATGAATAATAAAAAACATAATCGGCAAGTAACAAAACGCATTAATTCATTATTATTCAAACGTGTTTTTATATTTGATCTTCAGTTTCTATTGGGGTTCGTTTGGTATCTTCAATGCAGTTATTATTGGTAACAATTCATATCGGTTATACTTCTTTTATAAATCCGTATCGTATTGCACAATTCCATCAGCTCTAAAATAAAACAAAATCATTTGGACCAATTGTGATTCCCAAAGAATTCCTGTCGTTTTGAGGCACGATTTCATTCTTTCCTTTGATTTGCTTCTTATATATTTTGTGCAGAACGCGTGCTTCCAGATTTAGCGAATAATATTTGTATCCAATTTACCAATATAAAAGTTATCTATTTTCTTATCTTTCCATTTATAAATCATTAACCATAATTAAACCAACAGTCGGCGGGATTTTCTATTAAGCATTATGCTATTCAGTAAAATTAAGAGTTTTATATATATATATATATATATATATATATATATATATATATATATATATATATATATATATGAGCAAACAGTTTATAAAATATGTTAAAAACACTTTGAAATGAGTTAAAACATATTTAATCTTAAAAGGTAACACTAGATAAATGGATAGTCCTTAATCCGCGGAGTTTCGAAGAAATACTTTCCTTCTCATCAGAGGGTAGGAATTAGCAAAATGCGGGATCGGATTTTGCATGCAGAAGTATTTGATTAAACAACAAGTAAGTCAAAGATCTTACTTGAAAACAAAAAAAAAGTGAAGCAGAGGGAATATGGTAAAGACAAAGGTGATTACACATGAATGGATAGTATGGTGGAAGATAAAAACATCCAGTGACGGTAAAATCCAAATGTAAAACTTCAAGAAAATTAAAAGAATTTCCATTTGTACAAATAAAATCCAGGGAAATTATATATATATATATATATATATATATATATATATATATATATATATATATATATATATATATATATATATATATAAAATCTACATGATCCTTTAATCATACTTCATACATTCGTTTTCCGATATTTCTGTTTTCATCAATACTAGCATTTCAGCTGGGCGTTGCCCGGGTGTTAAGAGGTGTATATTGAGCAAATAAAAAAGCGGTCAATTTTTTTTAATTTGACCCCTATTATGACCCCTTAAGGTTTATTCTTTTGGGCTCAAATTAAGTTATTAAGTTAGATCCATATCCAATGAACCTATATCTAAAATTTCAAGTATTTAGACCCAAAATTGGCGGAGGAGTTTTGTAGTGTTCTCAAAGGTCAAGTCGTTGAACTTTGACCCCTTATCAGCCGAATTTCTGGCCGAAAACCGATCAAAAAGATTTCCTTAAATCTCAGTACCCTGTATTTCAAATTTCAAGTCTAGACTTAAAATTGACAGCGTTATTGCGTAGGGAAATGTACGCACAAACACAGACACGTTGACTTTTATAGATATATAGATAGATTACAGATTTTAAATATAATATATCCATCATATAAACATTTGCGTCGATGTTATCAAAACGTCCCCGGTCTTTAGAATTTTGTCTTTAAAGTTTCTTGTGGTTACAAAATAATTGTCATATTTTTACCTAACAAGAACGCTTAATGTAGGTAATTAGTATGGAGATTTAACTGTTGATAGGAGTTTTATACTGAGCTATGCAAGTTAACACAGGACTTTGGTTAATGAATACGAAAAAGTTTACTCAAGTACACACAAAATTAGCTGCTGCAACAGGTTACATTTACTTGAAATGGAAATAACCGAAACACTTTCATATAAAAGAATTATACGCGAAATCTGCTCGGATAAATAAATAAAAATGAAAACTTGTTCGTCTCCAAAATGCATGCCACTATCAACCATGGCTTGATAAGTTATAAATAATTCGGCTATATGCTTTTCCCAGTAAGAATAAGCGCACACGTAGATCAATAGTCATCCATTATGTAAACTCGTAATATACAGATGATAGTTAAAAAAATTATTCGTCAAAATACCAACGCAAGATTTTCATGTTTACCAATGATTTCATTTAAAAAGAGCAGTTTAAATATGTTTAATCACCTCAAGAAGTTTATTGATTCGATTTGAAATCGATATTTTCATATATATATATATATATATATATATATATATATATATATATATAAGCACTCAATAAAAGATGAAATTCATTTAGCTTCTACATAAATCGAAAATCAGACTTCGTTTTCATATGATTTCTTCATTATAAAATTTATTAAAATGCTTTATGTCAATATAATATTTTACTTAATAATACGTTGAACGTCTCAGTTATGAATCGATCTCGGTATGACATTGAACGTATATTCTCTTTTACCTTACACACACACACACACACACACATATATATATATATATATATACACTCATGTATATATATATACACTCATGTATATATATATATATATATATATATATATACAATTTTTTTTTGTTTTAAATTTAATTCATAAAAACATAATTTTTCAAACTAAACATTTATTAATTGAACAAAGGATATTGTATTCAAAGTGATTTCCTTAATGCATATATTTTCGATGTAGGCTCATCTTTTCAGAAGAAAGTTCTTAGCTAAATACTACATCTGATTTGATAAGATTTTCCTATTCAGCACATACATTAATAACATATTAAAGATGGAATATTTTTAGAGGACTCAGAGAAAGAAACTAAAAGTTAAAATAAAAATGGATATGAGATTTTCGTATTCAAATTGAATACTAATCTTTGAATAGAACAGAATGATGCTATTGGATTCTTAATTCGTTGAGGAAATTCTCATTTAATGTAAATTCCAATTCAGTTCGACATAGAATCTAGTGTTAACGACAATAATCTTTTGGTAATAGAGCATTTTAGATGTATTCTTATTCATTTTTGGTGGCGCAGTATCCGTATAAAAGATCCGTAGAGAGATGTCTTGATTTTTAAAATAAAATCCAATCATTCAGCATGAATATTCTAATTAGCTAAATGTACTTGATAAAGTTAGTTGGAATTTAATATAGGTCAATTCGGATATTTTAAGATTGAATTTAAAATAAAGATAAACATATAAATAAAATGAGAAAAAAATTTAAAAAAGACTTATAAAAATCCCTGTATGTAAAAAAATAACTTCTATCCATATTTTACCGTGCCCCTAATATAATCAAGAAAAGAATGAAGAAGAAAAATGAAGAGAAAAAAATTAAAGTCTTATTCATGATCTAATTAAGTATTTCAATAAGGAGCAAAGAAAGAAAGAAAACCATAAAAGGAAGTTAGTATAGCAAGTGGGTAAGGGTAGTATAAAATTGCACACGACAAATTGCTTGAAAGATAAATCCGTGATAGGTCAGAGTGGAACGAAGTTTATATGAGGTAGGCACGATAGAAAGCGAAATTGGAATGGGTGAAAATTGTCTATTAATATAGATTTTACTAAAATCATACTTAAATAAAATTATTTAAATAACCGCTTCGATTACAGCCAATAAAATTGATTTTTTTAATTCAATATAAAAAAAATATAAGACAGTTCATAGGAACAAAATTATTAGCAGAAATATATAATTAGATAGCCCACGAAGTACTATAAATATATGATACAATTATAAATAAATAAATTACTGCTGAATTAACAGGGTAGGTTGAATAATGTTTTATTTATAGGCTATAAATAATGAAATTGCAATAAAAAATCTCAAAGAACATTAGTTAAAGTGCCTGAGGCAGTCATCAAAAATCATTAGTATTATGCTAATTATAAATATAAATAGGAGTTTAAAATGATTTTAGATAGAGCTATTTTAAAGGAATATATATCTTATATTTATGGTAATATTATTTGTCTTATTAAAGTCTAGCCAGTTAATATAAGGATTTATTTGAGAAGCCTTTGATGGAGTGTATGTTATTGCAATTCTGCAGACGAATGGGGATTGTGGAACGGTACATAAGATGAGTTTTCCATATAGATCGTGGAATGTGGTTCAGTGGCATATTAATAAAGCTATGATTTAATATGAACATTCGCATTTAGAATGGTAGTATTAAGGGGGTGTTAAAGTGCTACATGTAGATCAATATAAGCGTTTAAATAATATTATATGTATTTTCTAAACGGTGAGATAAAGAGCCAAGGATGTGCATGTAATTGGTGGGATATATAATGAGGTCTATTTAAAATGAGAAACAGTCAATTAATCTGATTGAAAGATACCTAATGTATATAATAGATTATATGTAAGCGGATAGGGCAATATTAAGTATGTTGAGCAAATAATAATATATTGTCAGTATACTTATTTATTGCCTAATCTTAAATTATCTATGCTATTTCAAACTGGCTGTATTTAAAAAAAAAATGCGTTTGCATTGTGAGACCAATACTGTTTTTGTATTTATTGTAGGTTTGGAGAAAGTAATTATTTAAACTGCTTCTGATATGCAAGGATTACAATATTTAAACCCTGGTCAGTATGATGTTTTCGTACCCTCCATTTTATTTAATAAGGAATCTTCTTAAGTGTTAGTTTGTTAATTAATGGGAGTTTAAAAGTGTTTTTTTTATTCTGTGTATTTTCGTCTTTGAAGAAATGTAAGTTGTTTGAGATTCTTGGTCTTGTTATATTAGAAGTCGCGCTTATATATGTGTGAGTTACCATATCGGATTTCAATATTGTTCTATTATGTATGTGTCTATTTAGGTTATTATTGCGATTGGTAGTTAAAATAAAAGTTTTTGAATAGAATAACTTTCAGGAGAAGAGTCAGATGTCTATTGGTCAGTTTGCTGTGAATTATTGTTGGGGAATAATTATAGGAATTATTTTGTGGGTTGTTGTTATTTAAATTAGCCGTAGAATATACTAAATTTTGAATATTTTGGCCGGGGTCATTGGTTATTATGCTATTTGCATGGGTTTCATGCATTGGCAATCGTGTCACCTTGCAAGATATACTACGTTCTTATGAATGCGATCAATATTTTGAGGACCTTTATCTGTGTTTTTTCAGTTACATTTTTATACGGATTATATGTGGAGAATGGGTCTGAACATTTTTATTTTCATGTTATTGGATGATATTATTGTTGACGCTAAATTCGACATAATTAAATATGATATTATTATAGAGTTTTTTGTTTTATAATGTACTATACTTAGACGGGTATTTAAAATCTTTCTGAAACGTTTGCTTTTACGTTCCAGATAAAAAGAAGATTGGATTTCTGTCGTCCTAATTGACTATTTTCCTTATTTAGTTTGTGATTAGAATTTCTGTTAGTATGAGCGTCTTTTGGGATTGGCTTATGTTTGCTTGAGATAGCGGGTATTATATTTTTATTATTATTATCATTATTATTATCATTATTATTATTATTATTATTATTATTATTATTATTATTACCTCTCTTAAGGACCATATTATGGGTAATTGCTGTTTCTTACTTTATAATAATAGGATATTTTTTGTTGTATTCTATATTATCTGTATATTCCACATTTCTTAAATCCCTTTGTAAAATATTAAAAATTGGTCAAATAATTTTATTCAGCTGATGGATTTGAGATCTTTTTGGTATAATCGAATTAATTATAGATTTTGGGTGATTCGATTGTTTATGCACATAGCATAGATTTAAATTTGTTCATTGTTAGGGGAGTAAGATGTAGAATTAAAATTCAGGAAATTATCCAAGAAATTATGTTTCTTATTTAAGTAAACTTCAATAGGTAGGCCGTAAGTTTTGAAATTTTTTTTTGTTGGGATAGTCGTACTGTATAAGCCTTGCTGGTATGGCAACAAATGCATTATTTCCATATAGTCATCCCTGTGAGCATTTGTCCTCTATGTTGAGCTATTTTAATAGGAATACTCCTACTAAATCTGTAACTTTGACATAGTCTGAGGGACTTATTATTATGTATAAGGTGTTGGGGTATCCTTTCTTGTCCAATATTTCCCATCAAAATATGTTAAGGATAGTCTTGTTAATAGAATTAATTTTATAATTAACTAACACAGGGACGTTTGATCATTTGGCATAGTGCTTGCAAGATGTCCGGGTTTTGAATCTCGAGACTCGATATATCTAACTGATGAGCCCAAATGAAGGTGAAACTCGAGTCTTGGAATTCTCGTTTGTTGATTGTTATGGCGCTTGTGAGCTGTAACCTGGTTTGAATGTGGAAATAATTATATAATCTCCTACATTATGAAAATTATATCAAAATCTTTTATTAGATACCATAAAGAGACATGATAGAGCAAGATAAAATCTGCTCGTCAGTAATTATACATACTTATATAGGAAAATCACTTCGTATCTAAAATAGATTTTATAAAAATTTCACACAAATGTACTTCCTGTGTGTGGCAGTATTTGTTATAGATTTTTTATGGGGATGACTGTGCAGATATCGAAAATCGATAACTGAAAAAATCTGATTAAAGAAGAAACAGTTTGAGTTTGATAAAAGTTTACACCCTTATACAGCCTACCAACACAAGAGCATTCGTGACACAGCACAAGCAGAAAGACTCGGCATGTGAATTTAACCGCACTATATTTGATAAGACAGGCACGTATTCGGAATGAACGTTTCTGTTTATAACACAATTGAACCATACTACTTGATTTTTAAAACTTTAATTCAAGCCATTATATAAATATAAGATTATAAACTCGGCAATAGATTCTCTGCAGTGCAATGTTGACTAAAATATATACATTTTCTGCAGTGCAATGGAGACTAAAATATATTTGGAACCAAATCACTGCGGGGAAACATATGAAGCTTTCACAAAGTCCACTGCAGTGAGCCCCCGATTAGAGTATGTAATAAAGTAATTTGATAGAAAAATGGTCAATTTCGCCTATTTAAATTACAATAAAAGTATTTGGCGTGTGGAACATCCATTGATCATCAAGCTCGTGTTCTGTATGTCTATCTATCTATCTATCTATATATATGTATATATGTATGTGTGTGTGTATGCGTGTGTGTATGTGGATATGTGCACATGTGTGTGTGTGTGGCTTTGGAAGTGTGCACTAGTACGCTCATGTTCGTCCGTATATCTGATTGTGATTGGTGTATGCCTCTTTGCCATTATATACCAATTACTCTCTCGTACATTCGACGATTGCCATGCATTAATAATACAAATACACCTCAGCCAATTGCATGCATACATATGCGACTATTCTTACCTGAACAACCTATTCTATCGATCTACCCCGCTTACGGAAATCTATTAGTCGCTTCTATCGTCCAGGTCATCTTTCCATTCGTCCCTATTAGTGCCCTTGTTAAACCTGTATCGTACAAATCGTGCAGTTTATCTGTACCATTATCGATAGATAAACACGCGTGTTAAGACAGTCAGGCGTTAGGTGGTCGATATTCATTAAGTTTATCTTTGTCAGGTGCTTGCACGATCAGACACAAGAGGGAAGCGGCGGCGGAAGGTGGATGTCGTTATTGTTGTTTGATGATTGCATCTTTATGCACGTGTCTCAATATCTAATGATCGCTTATCTAGAGAATCTATATACAGTTAAAGCTGTTTCTATAGGTCTGCCTGTTGCTAAAATAGATTGAACGACTTATTTGAGTTGTAGCAAATTATCACGTGTTTATATGTCATTGTAGCAGATAAAACTGTGTATTTAGTAAAAAAAACAGACGCAGTTCAAGTGTAAAGTAATATTTTCTTCGTGGTTACTTGACTAAAGAAAAAAGTTTATGTAGGTATTCATACAGTGTATGAATCTAGAAATCGCTTATGTGTGGTTTTTATACCGTACATATTAATGCATGTTGATTTTACTGGCATTCACTACTACCAATGCCAGTCGAAACAGCAACTCAGTGAACGTTTCTATTTCTTTCACACTTGATATTTCAATGTTTATGTTCATGTTTCTTACTTGCAATTGTCTCTACATTCTTTAATCCCCTTGTTCTAAGATATTGTTTGTTTTGCCGGATGGGGTAAGGAAACGAAAAGAAGTGTATCTTCATGTCTGACGAACGTATCACTTGGTGTTATGTGTCGACGTGTTGTCCAAAGACATTCCCTTTCCTTTCACGTGTCGCGATACAGCTTATGAAAAAAGTAACAATACGCATAATATGGATGTCTGTATGCGGGAACATTTTCCCCTATGTGAACTTCTGCTCGAAAACAAATATAGGCTTATGAATTAAATGTGAGTCCTCAACCTGAAGTGTGATCGTCTGAAAGACGTTCAATACAGAATTATTTATAAATATAAATAAACACAAAAAAACACATGCTTATACATACGTATATCTATCTATCTATCTAGTTCTACTTTTCTGTATTTCTTTTTTTTCTCTCTCTCTCTCTCTCTCTCTCTATATATATATATATATATTATAGCAATAATTATATTAAAAAAATTCAGAAGTCTTCTATTAGCATTGTATGTGGTATACGCAAAATTGAAATTGAAAGCGTAGGTAGTACAATTTATAAGGGGAAATACAAGTAAATACGAGACAATGTTGACAGATAAACTTCCAATAATGAGAAATTAAAAATGTTCATTTCAATATTTTTACAGAATAATTTGATGGTATGTATGATTTCATATGCTGTAATATATGCATATATATGTATATATATATATATATATATATATATATATATATATGTATAAATATATATGTATATACATATTAATGAAATTGAAAAAAATGGCATTCGTCATTAATTGATCATTATTCCTCAACTTTTGTTTATTTTACCTAGTTTTAGAAAGTAGGTAATAAATTCGAAAACTGTTGGACACCGATTGCCACTATTTTTGTAAGTTTTGTTTCTTCTTAAGCCCACAAATCCTTACATTGTAAACAGTTTCTACAAATAAAATCATATAATTATATCAAATTTTATCCAGAGTTCGTGACATAATAATAGAATCGTTTTATTTCATTGATGTATATATATATATATATATATATATATATATATATATATATATATATATATATATATAAATATGAAATTTATTAATACAAACATTGATACCTACATGTGTGCATACATGTTTCTGTAATAACCCGCGTTGGGGAATTACGTCTTCAGGCCAAGACTTATCGTCGAGAACTGATATTTTAAACAAAAACATTTTCTTATTTCGTTTACAAAGTTAGAATGTAACATGGGTGGGGGGTTATGAGCGGGGAGAGGACAAGTGAGACCTTTGAAGATAATAAACATCCCCCTTTTAAATTAACTATCCCATCTTTTGTTTTTTATGGCATAAGGTACTTAAGAATGTAGTATTTTTGTCTTGCTGTCTGTAAATTAACAACATTTCTCATGGGCATTGAGTACTGACCAGTGCCGTTCAATCCACGCACACACACACACACACACGAAGCAAACATACGCTTATATCTATACTTAGGAGCAGATATACACTGTTCGTAGTATTTTACTCATACACACGCACTGAAAACAGGCCATAATTATATCGACACAGGAATAAAATAAAAATTAAAATAAATTAAATAAATCAATAAAACAAAATAAAAATAAAACATAAAAAAATAAAAAACAAACAAACAAACAAACCAAAAATCAAAATATACATAAAACCTCGAAAGTTATCAAACTCCTTACGCATACATATATCTAAATACACGTATATACATCCACACCTTGATACACCCGCGCATATATACACATACACCCACATATACACATACATAGACATATAATGCTCACATACAGTTATAACACGTTTTCATCTATACCTACATACGCAGTTATACCAATGCACGGACCCTCAAACACTTCTAGGAAACTAAACTCTACTGGCTTAATGTATATATATATATATATATATATATATATATATATATATATATATAGTAAGTTATGAAAATATATATCGCAATTAAGCTATGCAGAATATTCCACGTATCATTCTCAGGAGAATTCGTCAGACATATGCGAAGAACTTTTGTTATTGCTAGCGATAACCACAACTGTTCGCATAAGTCTAACAAATTCTCACGAGAATGAAACACGGAATATTCTATGTAGCTTAATTGCAATATATATTTTAATAACTTACTACCTAGCTCGCTCTATGTATTGAGCACTGCTGAAGTAAATGCTGAAAATTTACGCATAAAATTGTACTGTCGTATAATAATTTATGTCATTAAATTAAGTAGTTATAGGTACTTTTTTCGCATAGAATAAATAATCTGTGATTCGTAATTTATTGAATATTGTGTTTATGAGTAAATCAAATACGTAAACGTAAAAAAATATGTCCAGTCAACCTTCGATACAAACACAGGAATATTTCATATATACGGCTGCACCATTATTGACATGCTCATAACTGGGATTCAAAAAATCTAACGAAATCTTAATGTATGATTCAACGGGCAACGCTTTTTAATTAAATATTTTATTTGAAGCAATCTATACTTCAAGTCAAATAAATGTATTTCTGTAAACGCACGAAGCTATTATTTATTTTTACTGAATTCATTTAGTGGTAAAAATTATATTTTTCACTTAAATCTAACAAATTTAGTGTCGGACACATTCTTTGTTACAGTTGCTAGAAGGCATCTTAAAATGAAAAGAAGAAAACATCCAAATAGGTATTACTTGGGTTAATGACATTTAAATAATGAAACATTGCTGTAGACGAATAATTAACAGCTTATAGATTGGGTACTTGTGCTTTTAACAAACCAGACGTAATCCATCATTTGCTCGGATTTGTCATGCGCATAACGTCAACAGCTAGAATTTTGCCGCTGTCTGACGAAACATGGTCATCAGCCAATCAAAACGTTACGCGCTTAGTTTCAACACGACACACGTGCGCGTGCGTCAAGCAGCAGACGAGAATTTCGATATGGGCGTTCGAGATGGCGGCGACTAGGAATCTCCAGTCCGAATATGTGTTGCGGTCACACCACACAATTTTTTGCGAGATATATGCTGGGATAACTTTCTCAGGAATCCCTGGCAGATAGGAGGCACAGGCCATACGGTCGAAATCGACGATCCTATCTTCTTCAACCGCCGGAAACACAACGTCGGCAAACGTCTCATACCGGTCTGGGTCGTTGGTGGATACGTCAACCCCGCCGAAAAGGAGGGTTTTTTAGTTAACGCACCAAATAGGAATGTCGAAACCCTCCTTCTACTAATAAGAAAATACATTCTTCCGTGGACCACGGTCGTATCGGACTGTTAGAGGGCTTATAGCAAAGTGGGAGGAGAGGAGATGTATCACCATTTAACGGTGAAAACCACAGCCTTAATTTTGTAGATCCCGTAACACAGGCAACAACAAATCACGTGGAGCAGATGTGGAAGGAACAAAGTAGCGCAATAAACGAAAATGCGGAACCAAGCAGCAGCCTTTGGACACATATCGTTTAGAGTTTATGTGGAGACAAATGTTTGGTAGACAGCCGTTTGACTCAATATTAACCCACATCGCCGAATGCTACCCGGTTGGTAAGGAGCTTCCTATCACATTCGCTATCTCATCACACTTTGTCGTCTGATGCCCCCCAAATGTCAAATTATTTAAATTTAAATAAGTAACTGAAGTAATTAATTAAAGAAAACTCCAAAAAATGCGAAATAAGACATTTTTCAAACTGAAGGTATTTGTGAAGGAAAATAGTTATTTTCCACAAAAGTATAAACGTATAATAACGCGGTAATTCTTTATTTGGCCGGCCAACACACCACAAAGTACGCCAGACCAAATATCATTCTATTATAGAAACAACTTTCTACAGAAAAAAAAGCAAACAAACTTGTTTTTACATTGTTATCTGGGGAGAAAATATAAAATTGTATAAAAAAAAAAACACGTGTATTATTTTTAAAGTGCAACAACGGAGCTGACGTCGATGTTTTCGATTGTAAAACAAAACATTTTTTTTATAAATCTCTGTATGTCGTACCGTTGAATTATTTTTCTTAAGAGTAAAATTGAAAGAAGTTTATATTTACAAGACTCTATGTAAATTATCTAGTGAATAAATTTAAATATATATATACATATATATATATATATATATATATATATATATATATATATATATATATATATATATATATATATACAGCCTACAGAAAATGGACTCTGATTTATGAAAGTATGATAGATTATGAAAAGGAAGGGTTGTAAAGAGATAGCTTCGAATTTGGGGGTATCAACACCAAAGCAAAATATGTGAAAGTAAACATAAAATAGAAAAACGCCATAATTTATTATACCATAGCAATTCACCCTGAAACACGTATTGCAATATTCTGTGGATTTATATTAAAGACCTTGTTAAACTTTGTGACATATTTCCATTCTATGCACGTCAGGTGCGAACGAACACCCCATAATTTTATTATACCATATTTCTTCAAACTGAAACATAATTCTCAAAATATACTTACGCAGATACATATGAAACATCTTTATTAAAGTTTGTGCCAATTTCCATTCTATAGAGGCCAGGCACAAACGCAGACCCCACAATTTTATTGTACCATCCTATTTAAGTTAAAACATACTTATCAAAGTATTATTATGTATATCTATATCAAAAACACTTGGAAACGATTTTTTTTTAATTTTTATTTTTTTTATTTCCATACTTTGCAGACCCAACAATTTTAATGAACCACCGTTCTGCCAGATCAAACATACCCATTACTGTGTCTCGATACATCTTCTATCATTATATGTAATCAGTTTTTTAAAATAGTTAACCATATAAGAGCCTATTCCTGACCAGACACACACACACAAACATCCAGCTTTATATTATATATATATATATATATATATATATATATATATATATATATATATATATATAAACACGTTTATTTTTAAGAATCTAAATTATGCAACGGGATGAAGTTGTTATTCTTATTAAACGAAACCCAATCCCTGTAGCAAATTTTGATTTTTTAAAATGAAAAACGGTTTTTTTTCATATATATTTTATGTTTATTCGCTACATAAATGTGTAAACCCTCTTTGTACAAACAAACTTTATTCAATTTTATTCTTTTAAAAAATATCATTCACCGGTACGCCAAAAAAACTTCATCAAGCCATTGTCAGTTTCTTTTCAGAAAAAACAACTTTACCTCCATTGTAAAATTTTGATTTAAAAAAAAAATAATAAACGTGTTTTAGTTCACATATTTTTGTTTATTTGCTAGATTAATGTATACATATTCTTGTAAAAATAACTTTCTTTTCAATTTTATTCCTCCGAAAATATAATTCAGCCGTACGCCTAACAATATTTATCAAACCAAAGCCAGTTTCGTTTAAGAAAAAAAGTTATACTTTTTTAATAATAAAGTGTGTTCTTTTCACATATATTTGTATGTTTATTCGCTAGATAAATGTATAAAACTTCTTGTAAAAATACAGTGTGTTTAATTTTATTCTTTAGAAAACATAATGCAGCGTTACGCCACGCAGAAATATCTCAAAATAATTAGTTTTGTTTTACAATCGAAAACATTGACTTCAGCTCTGTTAAAAATAGTAAACGTGGTTTTTCTACATATAATTTCATGTTAATCGCTAGATAAAAATGTAAAAACGATGTTTTTTTCTGTAGAAACTTGTTCTTTTTGACGGAATGTATTTTGGCGCATAGTGTACATTTTGGCGTGCCGGCGTGCTAAGAAAGAATTACCCATAATAACGTTATTAGATAATACTAGTGTAAAGTTAGTGAAACATTTTTAATAAAAAAGGAAACCATTGTTTCATTTCCTGTGACCGTAATAATATTTTAGTAAAAACGAATTACTATCTCATTATATTTCTTACGAAAATAAAATATAATTATGAATTCTTTTTAATAAGAGTCTGTCACTGTAAATGAAGCAAAGATTTACCAAAACGAAAAAAAAAATTAAACTCGGATTCATTATTTTTCAAATAACAAGACAAAAAAGTAATGAGATTTCTTTTATTGAACGGAAAGTATTTGTAATCGAAAAGATTTATTTAATACCAAAGTACAGATATATAACCGTATAACCAGTTACGTAAAAGACTGCGAAAAAGAAAACAAAAGGGAACGATTGTTTTATCTTCCGTGTCCATAATACTATTTTATTAAAAACGAATTTTTTTTTTACATGGAGGTCACCACTTACCAAGGCCCGGAGGCCACTCAGGTATAAGGGTTGTTGCGTGTACCCTAATCAATGAGATAGTACTGTAGTAATCATTAGTGTTGGAGATTTGATAGAGTGCCTTACTTAAGAGGGCGGTTGTCAGAAATTTGTTTATGTTGGACTTGAAGACATCCAAGTTGTAGTCAGGTGGGAAACAGGCAAACGGAAGAGAGATCCATAGTCGTGCACTTCTGAGAAAAAAGCTCTGCTCATGGCATCTACGTTTGGATTTATAAGTCTGTGTAAGAACATATAATGCAAGTTTCACAGTTTTGTAATTACGAGTTTCCGGGAAGCCAGGTTGTTGTAATGTATGTAGCGTTCCATTTTAATTAGGTTTTGTGCAATCCAGATTAACAGAATATAAACATTTCAGCCAATAAGAAAGTGAGAAATGTGAGGAGGGAGAAATCATTATTTTTTGTGTTGGAGGAAATGAAACATAACGGTGTGTGCATAAGAATATGAGCCAGAAAATGAGGACGAATCTTCATATATGACCCTAATGCAGAAAACATCACGTCCTCATTTTCTGGCTCATAATCTTATGCAACCATCATTATGTTTCATTTCCTCCAATAAAAAAAAAAATTATTTCTTCCTCCTCACATTTCTCACATTCTTATTGGCTAAAATGTTTATATTCAGTAGGAGTAAGATTTTTTTTCGAGGAGAAAACAACAGCTGCTTCCATTGTATATCTGTGCGATCGTGATGATGACACTCCTAGGACTGAATGTAATGTTATAGTATAACAGATTAATGTGCTTTAAATGCCGTTCAATAGTTAAATAAGGTAATAGTGTAAACCTAATAAATTTGTATGCGCCCTCCGTTGTTGTAATCCTACGGAATGTTGGTCTAGAAGAAAATGTTTGCCCCTCTTTTATATATATATATATATATATATATATATATATATATATATATATATATATATATATATATATATATATATATAGAGAGAGAGAGAGAGAGAGAGAGAGAGAGAGAGCGCCTGTGAATAATGATTATGGAAAAGTCACTCATGAATTAAACCCGTCAGTTTTATGATTAAATATTGCGTATGATTTTAAACTAAGATAAATTCTATAAAGTTCTCTCACTCCAACGGAATAGCAGACTTGAAGTAAAGGTAACTTCGCACTTCTAAAATTGTATTGCGACTTTAAGTGAGGTTTTATACGTTAACTTTGAGAGAGAGAGAGAGGGAGAGAGAGAGAGAGAGGAGCGTGCTATTACAAAATCATTTTTAATTATTGGATTCAAGATGCTCATACCTGCCTACATAGATATCTTATGTATTGATTCTATTACAATGATACTGCTGATAGATAGTATAAAATATTTAAATGTCGTCTACGCTGTTTTCAATTTACTAACTTTGGTCAACAAACTCGTCATATATAATCTAATTAATTTTATAAATAGAGACATTTTGAAGCATTTAGGTTACCCAGAAATTAAAACAAAATAATTTTACTGAATACTACATATCTAAAAGTTTTTTGTTTCTTTTTAATAAGATTTCCATGTTCTTGCATAAGGACTTTGCAATGGTTTAAACTTAAAAAATAAAATCGCATAGCCATCAAATTGAAAATGTCAGGCCATTATCTTTTTACTCCTGCCAATCATTATATTCGATCGTTCGACTTCTAATGGCAGGCGTTGCATTGCTTTCGTCATCGTTTTAATTAAATAGCACTCATGAGATTCTTATCCGAATGACCTTTCGGGATTGGTCTTTTACTTGCTCACGCTGATATTAAGGATCCAAACATTGTTTATCTATCGGAAAGCCATTATCATTAGAAGAGTGAACGAAGACAGCCTTGGATGGCAATGCGCGTTTTTATTGCATCCGCGACATAACCGACCATTTCGACCGGAAACGAAAGCAATGTTCAAGCGCATTTTATCGTTTTCCGACTGTCATGCGCATAACACTAATGCTGATTGCCTAAGAAAAAAACAAAACATAAAGAAACTGACTACTTCACAGTGTAAAAGAATCGCCTCTGTGATTGCGATTCATCCGTTGACATTGACTGAACATGACGCCTTAATTACTTGACACGCGATTTTTATCAGACATCTGGCAAAACAGGTATAAGGAAATGCACTGCTATCGTTTAAAGATTTATACACTCTCTATATTTTTAAAATTACTTGAGCACTTCTATTGTTACCGAGTATATCTGCGCGTTTCTCCTACTCTATTTGAAGTTTATATACCAATTATAATCATATACACTTAGAAAATCTCGTGGCTGTTAATCGAATAAGGGTTCTTCATAACAGCTAAATAAACGTTCACCAAATCCAGTCTAGCCCTTTTTTATTGGACTGAGATATGCTTCTTGTCAGCTCAAGCAACGTCACCATTTTAGGTTTTACCATCTTCGTTTGAGAGCGAGTTAGTTTATTACGAATCTCCTAAGACAGCCGTATCTACGAATAATGACGGCGCCACTTACGCATTTATATAGGTCATATTAAACTGGTATTTTCATATTTTTTCGCCCTCTAACAAGGCACATTGCCACTTGAAATGTTAGGGGTTCCTATTCAAATCATCTTTAATAGGAGAATTTAGGGAGTTGAGCAGCGACATATCTATTGACACTCCATTTAAATTTCGCCAGATTTATGCAGCAAACAAAAAACAAGGATGGAATTCCAAAGTAAAGCAGCTCGAAGCAAAGAATTATGAAAAAAAAAAAACATTCCGGTGTCTACGGATCTCAAGAAAGAAGAAGTGAGATTTTGCAGCTTATCGCGTCAGTCGAGGAGACGAGCACAAGGGCTCTGAGTTTGTCAGAGAATTTTCCATTAAAGTAACACAAACAGAGGAATACAAAATTTCGTCGATGCGACATACTACGCTCGCTTATCAAAACAACAGCTTACTTTGTGTTTTGCATCTTGAAAATATAACTGTTAATTGCATATTTAATGTAATCTAATACGTACAGTGGCAAATAGAACTCTTTATAAATTCTATTTTAAAAACAGTTAAATTACCAAATAATACTACTTGTAATGCATTAGGTCTGCAAAAGCAATTCAGCCATTGTTATTTTGTATTTTTCTGTTTAAAATAGAATAAATGTATTTGTTGCCCTTTAAACTTTGAATGAAATCTTGAGGCATTCAAGCTGTTGAATGATATAACATTTTTCAATGCTTCAACTGATATATATAATATCGCAGACGCGTATGGGTGAAATGCCTTTTTAAGATGCGTCCGTATCACTACATAAATTTCTGTCTGCCTGTAATATCTTTGACCTTCCGCCGATCTATCAGGTATTTTGACAAGGATATTTTGTCGCTTACTATATAGATATAATGCATGCATACATGAATGATGGTTTTAGGAATGTATGCTGTTCTTGGAAATGTTATTTCCTCGCAGAAAAACAATACCTTATAATACTTTTGATCTTATTCATCTCTGCGGTCCATCTGCTTATAATTACACTACTTTAAATATATATATTTCTCTTATAGATTTTAGGAAAATTGATATTATTTAAATCAGCAATATAAATCAGCTGTATTACACGCGTAATTTCTTATCCGTGCATTTAGTTTAGTGAGATATGTATGCTCACATATATATATATATATATATATATATATATATATATATATATATATATATATATATATATATATAGTGGGTAGCAAAAGTATTTGGTACGGTGTTTCTTTCATATTTCGAAAAACATATCGTGTTCATTTGAACGAAATTTACATACTATCTCCGAGGAGATATTGTCTATCTAAAAGTAAAATGCAAATTGATATATATTTTGTTGACAAATATTTGTTAACGAAAAACTAAATTATCCATATGCAGTAGTATTTAACACATTTATCAATATTTAGTTGTATATTCTCTGTTTTGCCTTAAACCTAAAGACGTTTCCATAACTGCCTACTAGTTACTTACAATCACTTGCTAATGGTTTCAGCCATTCTTCTCCGAGAACTTTCTTTAATTCCTTGATATTCTTGGGATCTCTTGCATGCAACCTTTACTTAAAAGTTTTCCACAGATTTTCGATGGAATTTAGGTTGGGTGACTGGCTATGCAAATCTAAAACATTAATATCATTATCCTTAATCAATTTCATAGTTATTTTAGGCTTATGTTTGCGATCATTGCATTTCTAGAAAATAAAAATCACGACCCAATCCTAAATCTGCAGCTGTCTTAAATAAATGTGTTGAGAAAGTTTTCGTTTATTTTGCTGCATTCATTTTCCCTTGTATGTTTTAAATTCCTAAAACTGTATTTGCAGAAAAGCTGTCCAAATCATCACCCTCCTACCTTCAAATTTTACAGTGGGAATGGTAATAGATGATTTTAATTTTGTACCCTATTTTCGCCATAAACGGGTGCGCATGTTTCTTTTTAAAAGCTCGATTTTAGTTTTATCTGATGAGATACCTTTGTTCTAGAAGTCATCCGATTCACAATGATATTTATAAACAAACTTCAAACGATTTTTCAAGTGTCTAGGACTCAACAATGGAGTCTTTCCCGGTGATTTAGAATACATACCTGTACGATTCAATAATCCCTTGATTGTGTCTTTGCTTACCAATACCAGCTTTCTGCAAATCCTTCTGAATGTCCTAACGAGTCAGATATGGTTCTTTCTTCACGTTACAAGCAAGGTAACGAACAGTAACATCATTTAATGTACGTGTTCGATCATTTCTTGAGTAATTTAATATTACCACCAGTTATTTTCCATTTTCTCACGACAGCCTTTACTGTACTCACCATCAAATTTACTTCTGAAGCTATTTTCCTGTATCACTTTCCATCTTTATACCTTGCTACTATATCTTGGCGCATATCATTAGCCAACGTCTTTTGTTTTAAAGGTTTTTGTTTGAAAAACAGTAATGAAAGAGGTAACCTGCGCAGTGTCTGAGAGCTATCTCAACTGGCCTATAAGGAAAGCAAACCCTGGGATGTCTCCGGATTGAGTGAAATATTGTAGCAAGATAAAATGGCTGCTTAAAAATAGAATTTCTGATTGGTTGAAAGTACTGTAGAAAGTATTGCAGCAAGATGAAATGATTACTTAAGAATAAAAATTCACAGTGTGATAAATACTATTTTTTTGTTAATAGATATTTGTCAACTAAGTGTCTTTATTTCCGATTTATTTTTAAATAGATAATATCTGTTCAAATTAACTAGATATTTCTTGAAAAATACGAAAAAAACAATGTACCAAATACTTTTGCTACACATTGTATATATATATATATGTATGTATATTATTTACATGTGTATATATATATGCGTGCATATCTATGCGAAACTATATATCTATTAATATGTATATATGTATATATATATGTGTGTGTGTGTGTGTGTGTGTACGTGCACGTGTTTGTGTTTTCTGACAATATTTTCCCAAATTTGTTCTGAACATAATGCTAAAGCTATAAAAAAATATGTCAGTTTTAGTGAAATTGATATGAACAGGAAAGCCATAAATGTGTCTTTTGTAAAAGAAACCATCTTTTGCAAATCACTAGCGACTCAATTAAGATGATAAAACCTGATAGATATGATGACAGTTAAATGACCAATATGATGTATCTAACAAACGATATGAAAAAAATGCTTTTATTTGTATACGGATTTTTGTTGTTGTTTTTATCCAATGTTTTTCCACTTTTGTTCAGGTTATTTTACTTATTTGAAGATACGTCCTGGAATCACTCAGCTTGAATTTGAAATTTTTCTGCCGTTTAATGCATATATAAAAATAGCATTTTACTCACCTGTCTTTTACGTTTAATTGCGGAAGTGTATTGTTTATTCTGTTTAATTTCTAATCACCAAATTTGATAGGAACCATGATTTCTCGTCAAGCAGCGTTATTCATATGTTAATCTGTCACACTCAAGTTAAAAATATAATTCTTATTGCTGACAAAGCAAGATGAACGGACGTTTCTTATCAATATTATTCCTTACTTTCTATTTGCATCAATCATTGTTTTGATATATATTTTTCCGATTCTTATCATAATCATTTTTCGTTATTTTATTGTTTTGTCCCTTTTCCCGTTTCACATTTCCAATTTCCAATTACAATGAACATTCTTATTTTGTTTTTGTTTACACGAGTCCTTTAATTTTTATAAAATGTTTCGTCCGTTAATAGGGTTCGTAAGACGAGGATTTGGCTTCTCTGCCTAAAAGAATTTATAGTAGTAAACATTTTAAATATAAGCCAAATACCGTATTTGTTCTGATAGTACACTTTAATGTTTCACTGCACGGTCAACTGTTTAAAAGGAGTTTTAGACATACATTTCAGAGTTGTTCGAAAAAGGGGATTTTCTTAACTTACGACACAAAGAATTCTTCCCTTCGTATAACACTGCATTGGCGGGGAGGCAAGCAAATAAAAACAATCTTATTGAATATACGCATCGTATCTGAGTATCAGGGTATCCCTTTAAAGTTGATTGGTTTTTCACGCTTTCAATACTGTTTAACCCTTTATAATGAGTGTTTTCCTCGTTAAGTAGGCACATTTTATCCATGTATCTTTTTTCATGGAAGTCCAGGTTTTACAAATAAATATCCATATCAGTCGGTAGCTTTACCCTGTTGCTTTGTATGTAATGCTCAAGTTGCAAACCTTTAAGATAGACTTTATTTATTCATCAATGAACTAGATTGGTTGTCACGAGTATCTTTGCAATAATACTTTAAGAGCTAAACACACAATAATTGACCACATCATAAGATTAGCTGTTTGTCCTTTTCGTTCGTCTATGTTATTTAACGTATTCTTTGGATTAATCGGAATAGTATTCTCATCTTGAATGTTATTTTCACAAGTTTCGGTCGATGTAACCTCCGACCTTCTTCATTAATTCATTATATAATTATATGATTACTGGTTCAGGAATCAGTAATTATAAACAATATATAACATTTTATAAGTAATAAGTAAAAACATTAATATATATATATATATATATATATATATATATATCTGTCGCATAGATGATTTCATATTGGAGAGACGGCGCTGATGAGATGGAGATGGAAGAGAGAAGTGACATTTATAACATTTTAGAGTCTGTGGTTTCTTATAACATCTTGTAGGAGAGTTTAGGGAGGGTGATCAGTTCTTATATCACAAGAGGAGGAGACAGCTCATTACTTAGATGAAAAGGGGGTACATTTCTCAGATGGAGAGGGGGATACATGACTTAGATGAGTTATACGCAAAGTTCCTTATAAAGATGAATGGGAACAATGTTCATATAAACGATTTCCCATTACCTTCAATTTGGTAGGAAGATGACACAAAGACGGCAGTTACAAAAATATGAGATGTTCTTTTATTCCATTTGACCGGTTGCAATGATGATGACATCCAGGAATTCAAAGTCGATTACATGATTAAAGGTTTTCCCGTCGCTTCCGAAGGGATTCTCCTCATGGCAGGTATGTCTCCTATCTTCGTCTCCAACTCTGTCTGTCTGTCCGCCTCAGTAAAACTAGCAACATATTGAGAATTAATTTTCTGCTATGACGCCATGTATAGCTTCAAAACATGCCACGCACATGTGGAAATTCACGTGGACTAAAATTGCTTGGTTCGCACATGTCCAAACCATCTCTGCAGACAGAGTATTCTTACTAACCTATTTTCCGACCTAACTTATTTTTCAATATGTTTTTAATTTACTATTGTTCGTTCGTACCTTATTTTAATACAGTTTTCATAAAAAATGTAACAATTAAAATTCCTTTTACAACAATATATCCAACTATTTAATGTGAAGCTGAACAATGCGAATTCCTTTCTGAATCTATTTCCGAACCTTGCTTACAGGGTTCGAATCTCGGTCTATCTAATGTTTTTCTATATCTACTGAAAGCATCTTGACTGTCGTGGCCGATTTAGAATAGTCAGAAAGGCGAATAAAGTAGCCAGTAACGTCAAGCACTAAACTCGGATCACAGAAAATAAAATCGAATTAGTGGAACGATTAATGCATAATTAATTTGGCAAACCTATATAAGAAATGAAATTTAACAGAATCTCAAACCTCAAGATAATTTATTATCACGTCTTCATATGTTTGCGCGTTAATTTGTGTTTGCTTGTGTGTCTATAAAATATGTTCGTTTACTTACGTGAGCACACATTTTACAATTGCTATCAAACACATAAAAGGCCAATAACACGATGCCACAATTGTACAGCTTTCAGTTTTCTAATGATTTATTGCATGTGCTATTGTATCTCTTAACCTTCTCTGTCCACAGTAGAAAAAGCAAACGCTAATCCTGTTACTTTTGTTTATTGTTCGATGTCTTAAACGATGGCGTCTGAAAAAAAACAAGGTTCGCGTTGCTCGCTATTGTGTCTTCTATAAAGTTCACGCTATTGCACTGACAATCGCGTGGAAAAGTGATCCGTGATTGTCGCAATAAGATGCATATTCCTCTATGTTTAAATATATTGACAACGTTTTTTTTTCATTCGTATTTATACTCAACTTTGAATTCTTATATTATAAAAAATTCGGTAACACAATTTCTTTCTCTTATATTATATGTTTTATTGATCAGATCAAATACACAGTAATTGTTTTGAACCAGTAAAGACCCGGTAGAAAGACACAACTCGGTACTTAGTGAAAACAAAATATAATCAACAGAGAAGCAAATAGGACAAATAATGAGGGTCGTTATATATCCGCCCGAAGTCAAGTGGGTATCGCTTGTGCATAACACAAAGAGGATATTCTCCCGGTTTTGTATAAGTTGAGGAGTTAATTATTATCCGTAAGGGGAGCACCACAACAAAAGTTATGCACATAGTATTATATTTTGAATTAGTTTAACCATTTTCTGTTCTTTTATGTTGTGAATTTTTTGATCTACTAAAATGCCCAATAATTACAAACATATTTTTTAATAAATAACTACAACTCATTATTTTTATAACCCTGAGAATACCTGATGGAAACTATTATAAATCTAGTAACGTAAATGAAAGTAAATAATTTGGTGTAATCCAACGCAGACATTATTATTTCATGTTATACTGTTGATTTTTAATATGATACTAGACGAGATCTGACCCATTGTAGGCTTAACGTGGTAAATTGTAGAAAAATGTATATATGTGTGTACTTGACTGATTATTAAGGTAAATCTATACATCTATAAAAGTGAAAATATCTGTGTGTGTTTGTCCGTGTACATTTCCTTACGCAATAACTGTCAATTTTCACTCTACAGACTCGAAATTTGATATACGGGGTAGTGAGATTTGGGAAAATGGTTGTAATTCCTTCTCGATCAGAAATTTGGCTGGTAAGGGGTCAAAATTCAAAAATTTGACCTTTGAGAACCTTACAAAACTCCTCCGTTCATTTGGTCTCTAAACACTTAAAATTTTAGATATAGGTTCCTTGGACAGGGATCTTACTTAATAACTAAATGTTAAGAGGTTACAATAGGAATCAGCGTTTAAAAAAATTCACCTCTGCGGTCTCTATACATTACTAAGGCAATTTTTGATCTAAACATTGGAAATTTTACATAAAGTGTATTCAGAGACAGGGCAAGCTTTTTAATCAGTTTGGGTCGACAATTTGAGCTACCAATATATAAATATATGTATGTATGTTTGCATGTCTGCCTAAAACTTTTGACAGCGGCGAGGAATTTTCACAAATCAGCATTGCCCCTTCAGACTACAAATACCGAAAAATTGGCTAAAAACATTAATTTCTTCACCCTAAACTTGACACTTTTCTACAGGGAGGGGTCACTTTTTCGGCGATATTTTCGAAAGTCATCACCTCTTTTTAATTGTCTAACCTTAATTTAAACCGATGTCACTTCGGCTTTGACGGTGGTCGTTACAGCAAAGACGTCAGGTTTGTTCCCCGTTCTTTTCCTTCTTCGCGGTACGGGTTCGAACCTGCCTTCCTATTACCACATTTTTTTTGCTCAACATACACCTCAAAACACCCGGACAACGCCGGACTGAAATGCTGGTATGTATATATTTTAAAATTACACACAAAGATAAAATATGAACTATGTAATGCAACAAGTAAATAAAATTATGTTTACCCAATTGAATCTAAACGCTTTGTTGATAACTCTAAGGTTTTCATTGCAACGTCAAAAGTTTTGTAGGTTTGCAACCAGTTTCAGCGTATTAAACCATGCGACCACATTAACTTTTCCCACTAAACGGCCTCAGAATATTCCTGCGTTACCTCACTCGTTCGCCCATAATATACTTTTTTTTTTTTAATCGGAATTCATTATTGAGATTAGTATTATTTATTGATCTTATTTATTGCGGAGTTTTATCCTTATTTTTCTAAGTTGTTTCACGACGTTTAAGCAAACTATTTCTCTGGCCTTCGTTAGGCACGTAGCGCAGTTGATAGAGACGTTGAGTCTCTACGGTGTCAGGTGAGAATTGTCTGAAGATAGCTATTTCAATCCTACCTAAAGCCGGCTAGTGACTTACTTGGCCAAAACGTGGTTAGAGGACAATAGCTACGGAAGGCAGTAGTTGCAGTGGATGCTGTCTTGAGATTCAGAGTTTCTATCCGTCGCAGTAACAAGCTGACTAGGGCCAGAGGAATATTTGGCCGAAACCTTGTGAAATAACTAAGAAAAGATGAGGATAATAATCCGCAATAAATAAAATTCGTAACTCTACTATTAAAACTTTCTACTACAAAATCAAACTAAAAATTCCCCCAGTCTTTGAAACATCAGTTTCTTTATTCAATACCGAGAGAATGTCATTTGCATATCACGTGACATAATCGTAAGCATATATAAAATGCATGGGACATCTTTCGTTTCTCTTTTTTTGTATGGCAACGGATATTACAGGTTGCATAAATCAATATGTAAGGGTATTCAATCACAAAATAATTACATAAATAAGTTACGTTTGTATTTTGTGAATATATTAAGTGTCTATTGAGATCGCCCATTACTAATCATTTTTAAATATCTTTAGGTACAAGTGTTATTTTGACTTAATTACACGAGTTGCTTTTTCTATAGTTTGTATTTCTATTAGAAAAGACGCTTAGCCACCAATATAACATTAAATATGTATTTATTTAAAAGTTGTTGCATTTTTCAGTAGAGTAGATGGTCCACCAAATGATTGTACATCTGGATGAAATAACACAAGAGCATAACAATTCTGCAGACACATTATTTACCATCGGATATCTTAAAAAATAGATACGGGTATTCCATCGATGAATATCTTATAGATAGCCGTAATTATAGCTTCAATTTAATGTTTACTTATTCGCAATTTTAAGTAAGCAGCGTTCACTATTCAAACAACATTAATGTAATTATTTGTATTTATTCTTTGAAGCTTTGTTTTCGTAAGAAAAGAAAACTTTGGGATCAATGCAATTATCTATTGCTTGTTTTCGTTACTTTCGCTATACTTCTAATAGCAATAATATTTTGTTTTTAATAACTTCGATCTAACTCTGAAAAATGATGCTTGGAATCGTTTAGAGATTTATTGAATTCGTTTTTTGTTTTCATTTTTTATTAAGGAAAACATAGTTATTAATTTAATAGTGCACCTCAATCTATCTAATTACTTATCTCTTTTGTGTGTATTATTTTAATTATTCAGACTGCTGTTATTATATGTATTGTGATTTTGATAAGTTGTGGACTTAAAAGTCGCTTAATGAATAAATTAATAAAAAAATTACTGGAGGGTAAACGTTAAATAAACAATGCCACGAATACTAGGTTTACAATTGCGAATTACTTAAGACTCTAAATGTTGGTTAACGGCGACAACAATTTGCAGAGTTGTTAAATTGGAACAGTGTTTTTTTTTCGTATCGAAAAGATCGCGTACTATTTATTACTATCATTATCTTGAGCTGAGTCTTTATATCATGCGGAGATAAAAGATAACTATTCTGCTGAGTAAACCATATAAGTAGTTATCTTACTTGAATTAAATGAGAAAATGGTCTCTATATTTTGAAGATACATTCAAACGCCTTCCCCCCAAATTACTAATCTTTACTTAACGGGACAGGAGAATGCAGTAACGTATTCTCTTCTTGCTTAAATGATTAATTCCACACTTAGTACTAAGGCTAGAGATAAAATACCTAAGGCAGGATAAATGTTCCGAAATTAGCACAAACATGGATTTATTTTAACTACCTTCGAAGATAGAAAAACTTTAAGAGCATATCTGAGAAAATTGACCACATACTGTCTTCACATCCCTCGGCTAACATCCACATATGTGGTGATTTCAACGTCCATAACGTGGAATGGCTGACCCATTCAAATAAGACAGACGATGAGGAAAGGTTTTGTCATGATTTTGCCATTGCTTATGGCCTCACTCAGATTGTTCGCGAACCCACCCGTGTGCCCGATACACCCGGTCAATATGAAAGCCTCTTAGACCTTTTTCTCTCAACTTCCCCTGAGCTATGTTCATGTTCCGTTCATTCTTCTCTAGGATCCTCCGACCACTCTGTCGTATCAGTTAAGATAAAAACGAAATGTAAGAAGCCCCCAGAGTACCCCTCCACCGTACTGTATACCGATACTCTATGGCTGACTGGGATAGCTTCCGTACATTCATATCTGATTTACATCTGCACTCCATGTTTAAAAAGGAAGTGTCCTCTATAGTATCAGATCTGACCGAATGGTTAATTGTAGGCATAGACCAATTCATACCATCTAAAAAATTTCAACAAAAACCTAACAGCCAGCCATGGTTCTCCCCAGAATGTGCTGCTGCTATCGCGCACAGAAATAACTTTTTCCATAGCTACCAACGTAATAGATGCACTGAAACCAAAGCTGCTTTCAGGTCTGCCAGTAACCACTGTAAAAGAGTAATAAAAAATGCAAGAGAGCTATATGCCCAGTCTGTTAAATCCAAGGTAGCTGATCAGCGGCTTGGATTCCACCAGTTTTGGCAAATAACAAATAGGATCCTGAACAGAAGTGTGCGTTCTATACCAACCATTATCAATGGACAAGAGGTCATCTGGTCAGCGTCAGACAAGGCCAAACTATTTGCAAAGAACTTTGCAGCTAATTCTACCCTATGCGACGAAGGCCATCAACTCCCCATATTCCCTCCTATAACACAGAACAAGCTAGGTAACATACAAATATCCGTGCATGAGGTCGCCAAGCTAATAAAGAACCTAGATTCCAGTAAAGCAACTGGCCCTGATGGCATCCCAATTATAGTGTTAAAAAACTTCAACCAGAACTTGCTCCCATACTTACGAAACTATTTAATCGCTGCCTAAAGGAGAAGTGCTTTCCGACTCCCTGGAAGACCTCTTCAGTTTGCCCTATATTTAAGAATTCAGATGATAAGTCATTTCCCTCTCAATACAGACCTATAAGTCTCCTGTGTGTTATGAGTAAGTTGCTGGAATCCATATTAAACAGAGAAATAGTCAACCACCTCAGCAGGAATAACCTTCTTAGTGACACACAATATGGTTTCCGTTCTGCAAGATCTACCGCAGATGTTCTGACGGTTATATCCCACAGGATAAGTGAATCTCTTGACAAAGGCTTTCTTTCTAGGGCAATTGCTCTTGACATATCAAAGGCCTTTGACAAGGTATGGCATAAGGGTCTCCTTCACAAGACTTCCAGCTACGGTGTAACGGGAAATGTTTTCCCAATCATTAAATCATTTCTCTCCGATAGGTTCATAAGAGTAGTGGTCGATGGACAAAAATCGGAGGCCTGCAATATAAATGCTGGAAGCCCCCAGGGGTCAATCCTGGGCCCAACTCTCTTCCTGATCTACATCAATGACCTCCCTAAACACATACTTAAATCATTCGTTGACATCTATGCTGATGACACAACCATCTACGGCAACACATCAAAGGCTGTAAATGACAAAGTTCTCTCTGATTCTCTCTCCTCTGATCTCGAGCGCGTTGTTCAGTGGGGGAAGATGTGGCTGGTTACCTTTAATGCATCTAAAACCAAACTCCTATCCTGACATCATCAACGCTCTGATCCCCATCTGGCATCAATTGTGATGGATAACTCTCGTCTGGGTGAGGCTCCGTGTTTTGACAAGCTTCTGGGTTTGACCTTTACTCCTGATCTGAAATGGAACACGTACATCAAGTCTGTTGCCAAGGTCGCTGGAAAGATGGTGAGATCCTTCTACCGCTCCAGAAGATATCTCACTACTGATGCAATTCTCTATCTCTATAAAAGCCAAGTACGTCCAAGGATGGAATACTGTTGCACTATCTGGGCAGGAGCTGCTAAAAACAGCCTATACTGCCTTGACAGAGTACAAAATAGACTTCGTGGCTTAGTGGGGGATGCCCTTTTCTCTACCCTGCAACCTCTCTCCCACAGAAGAGACGTTGCGAGCCTGTCCTTGTTTTATCGTTATTTCCATGGCAGATGCTCGTATTAACTCCAATCTCTGGTCCCCCCTCGCCAATCTTTCACGAAAAACACCCGTCTAGCTCAATCCACTGTCAAAAATTTTCCCCACTCTATATCTGTGACTTAATCAAAACGCGGATTCCATGAACAAAGCTTCTTTCTTAGAACTGCACGCCTGTGGAACTCTGTTCCGTCTGCCTGCTTCCCACCTGACTACAACCCTGGTGTTTTCAAGTCCAACATAAACAAATTCCTAATTATCCGCCCCCTTAAGTAAACACTTCAGCAAATCTCCTCACTAACTTAATGTACTTGCAATAACCCTTCTCCCTGAGTTGCTTCCGGGCCTTGATAAGTGGTGATCACTGTGTAAAAAAAATAAAAGCTAAAAAAAAAAAGTAAAATTAACATATACACGCATGTGTGTAGAATTCGGAAGATAAAATTAGTTACAAACACGTATAATATCCGGTCAAAGAAATCACCCACCCCCTCCTTCAAATATGGTTAGCCGTGTTACTGGAAGTGCTGTGGTGTGCGGAGCAAGTTAAGTGTTATTCTAAATCATCCTAGTCCTAAAAAATACAAACTTTGTTATTTCTTCTCTTTTAAATTTCTTATTTCATTTTGAAAATTGTAATTATGTGTATTTAAATAATTTATATATACATTTGTATTTTTGTTTTCTTTGCTTAGTTTTAAATTCCCTCACCTCCCCAGCAAAATACCAATCACGTTCTCTCCTTGCTTAAATGAATAATTCCACGCTCTGTTCTAAGGCTAGAGATAAAATACCTTAGACAGGATAAATTTTCCGAAATTAACACAAACGTGGATTTATTTTTTCTACCGCAGAAGTCAGAAGAACTTTATTTAAGTAATATACTTAATATCTACAATTGCCATAGGCTCGCTTGTATTAATAAAGCGACCTCGTTTATATCTCTACCAAACCTCTGGATATAGCTTATAAATAAATGTTACTATAATTGTAATTGAAATCTACGGTGATTTTAGCTGCGTCACTAGGACTTTTTTTCTGAATAGATACAATGTTTTGTCCCCAACCTTAATGACTGCCTATAAATATGAATTCCGAATCACAACGAAATAATTGTTTATCTTTACCTCCAAGACGACTGCCTATGTCCAACCTGCATGCAAAATAGGGGAAAAGAAGGGAACATGTTATTCCTTTCTCCCAAGATAAAACAACACTTGAAACTCTAAATCCTAATGAAACTTTACTGTAATCTGTAAGTTAAAAACCCCGATCCTTGAAAGCTAACAATCTGCTCTCCCCTCTAGCTGCCGCAGAAACCCTACATTACACACGCCTTAGTAGTGGAATCCTTAGCCTCCAGTTCCTTACTTCCACATGGTAACCGCATAACAGTCATCACTAAACATCTATACATTTCTACCTCTGACATGCATTAGAGTTCATTCCTATCCAGTTTGGTACTTACCAGCCAAAATATGCACTCGGATGAAAGCGATCTTCATTACATAACAATGCCCCTTCCTAGATGGTTTGGCCACGAACAGTACTACACCAATCCGATATTCGCTGTTATGCAAAACGCTCGATGACTCTTAAATGAAAACTGAAATTATCTCCCTTCAATTGTAGAAACACTAACACAACTTCTGTCTATTTGCATCTACTGAAAACTTGCCCAAATATCTATTTACTTAATTATACATACGGAATACGCCATGACTTAAAATGTACCTCCAGTTATACCCTTACTGTACTGCCCTTACATCTTACCCCCCTAAATCTAAATATACAGTGACTGGGAAAAATTCTTAGCTTAATTCCTAATACCTACTCACATTATAACGTTATCCTGTACCTAAACCAACATAAAGTTAACAAATGGAAAAATCTAAAGGTAAAAGTCTTAATCCGCATTAACGCCTTTCTAACAAGCCTGTCACATAACTGCTTCCACTGCATGCCCCTTAATCACTTTGAGGAGTGTAACTATTCATTAGATATATAACCTCTACAAACTAACCATGTAACATTAACTAACCAGGCGGGGTCGCAGAAATACCTGGATTAGGACCCAGGCGCGGAGCAAACCCTCTCAGGGCTGCTGGGCCCAGTAGATTTTCCCAGATCACCCGTCTAGGAAAAGGAAAACTCTGAAACTAAACCAAAGGGGAGGGAGCCCTCTCCAGTTTTGGATGACAACCTTCCTAGAGCTGGTGACTCAAACAAATTACCGGTCTGCAAACCTAAATTGCTTAAGGAGTAGATAGGCTCAGTCTATCGCCCGGTTTCCATACTCCTTCGTTGCCTATTAGTCAGGCGCAGATACACTATCACTATTGAATCGACAAAACACTTAGTGGGAGATATTGTTTCTTGTCTCGGGCAATGAATGACGTTTCCCCACTCCCGACACATCCCACCCCTCAAAACTTGGCACTTGGGAGTGCTTCAGTACCACACCTGCCTTAGATTGGGTTAACCTTCTTCTGATGGGTTGAGGGTACCGGATTGACAGTTCCTGGCTGCTGTTTCCGACTGGTAGTACAGGAACCCTAAGTCTTTGGTAGCACTTAGAGAGGCTGCTCCATCAACAGTTGTATAATATCGGGATGTTTGTAGTGCAATTTTGCGCATGGAAAGGGACTCTACACTCATCCCCGATGAGCTTTTCTGAGGCCACAGTCCTAGTTGAAGAAATATCAGCTAATGGTCTACTTGTGTTGCATGTCTGATACCCTGCATATCCTCTTGTTCAGCTCCCCTAACTGAAACTCTTTAAAGCATGCTGACAGTACAATAAAAAAATAAGCTTAAACCAGGCCTAGGGGCAAACAAATCCAACTTGCCTCCTCCCTTGAGGCTTGCATCCACTAACATCCGTGGGCTTAGAACTAATTTAGCTGATGCTGAAGCATTTCTCTTTACAAATACCCCGGATATCTTAGCACTAAGCGAGACTTACCTACACTCCTCCATCCCCTCTAACTACTTTAATATGCCTGGCTATCTCCCACTCTGCCGTAAGGACTCTGACTGAGGATCAGTCTCTCTAAAACAAAGGTGATCTTCACTCCTGCACCGGTCTAGTCATACGAGGAGCCGAACATCATGGTCTGTGGTACTAGGCTAAGAGTAATTGATTCATTTGTGTACCTTGATAGTTCTGTCGATGGGTGGCTGTCTCGACACTGAAATCCACAGGCGAATTCAGAAGGCATCTGTAGCTTTTGGAAGGTTGGAGAAGAGAGCATTTTCTGATCGTGGCATCACAGATAGGGTTAAGATCTGCGTTTACAAGACCTGTGTGCTAACCACACTGTTGTATTCATTGGAGACATGAACATTGCATCAAAGGCACATAAAATGACTTGAACGATTTCACCAAAAATTCTTCAGACGTATCTTAAACGTCAAGTGGCAAGTACAAGTACCCGATACTGACGTCCTTGTAAGAGCATGTTGCTCATGTGTTGATAACCTTGTAATCAGATATCACATGTGTGGCGTGGGCCACTTGGTTCGAATAAAAGATTGTAGGCTGCCAAAACAATTTTTTACGGGGAGCTAGAGAATGACAAGCGCCCTCAATACAAGCCTAGGAAGAAGTTTATGGTCTCTACAAAGAATAATTTGAATGTCTTACAAATCGAGATTGACACATGGGAAGAACGTACTCTGCAAAGGGCGAAGTGGCGAAAGCTTGTACGTGAAAGTTGTGATATTCTAGAGAAAAGAAAGCAGGCTCACAGCCATCTGAAGCGGGAGCTTCGCAAAGGTTTAATTGATGGTCTTAACAATTACACACAGAACTGCAAATGCGACACTTGTGAACGAGTGCTTTTTCAAAAGCTGGCTACGTCAACCACTTTAAGTCGCACAAAACTCCTGTTCAGATCAATTTTGCACATATTAGTCCGAACCAAACGATCTGTTTAACATGCAGAAAAGTTTGCAAGTTCACTGCTTGTTTGACGAGACATGCGATTGTTCATAGGAATACCTTTCAACCTCCAGAGGAAGTACACTCGATGGAAATTGCTCATTTTGTATGTTACATCTGCGGCGGGAGTGTAAAGTTATCTGAGATGGCATGGGCGACAAGATTGGGAGAACTCAGTGTGACGACTTTCATCTGGAAAGATGCATCAATCATATATATATATATATATATATATATATATATATATATATATACACACACACAAAATGACGAGTATAATAAGGGTCACTTACATTAGAATAATTATTCAAGCTTTCTTTTATGGATTACGTAATTTTGAAAGTGTAATATACTTCAAATATTTTGTGTTATTAAATGCTACATTGGTAAAAAAAACGAAAATGCTCTGAATATTTAATAGGAAGTTACATTTTTGTATATTATGAACTGCAACGCTAATCTCTTTCATTCTGAATGAATTCTGGTTTATGCGTATTTTCGAACGTTATTTAAGATATGTACATCATTAGTGATTGCGAAACTTCCCGAGGAATAAGTTTGCAAGTCTACTACTGGTTTGACGAGACATGTGATTGTTCACAGGAATACCCTTAAACCTCATACAATCTCTATTTAAAATCGAGATTCTGCCAGTCTCTTCCAATTGTTTTTTCGTCATCGTAAATATAATTGAATTACTTAAAAGCAAGGAACCACATATTGTTTGTGTACCACACTTATTTCCGAACGCATTATTTATAAATATATATTATTCCTCAACGATACATCATTGGACAAAGAATGAAAGAAAATTATTTAATAGTAATTTTTATACTTAATATAATGTCGACGACAATTATAATACTTTTAAAAATCCAAACATTAAATTTCTCTTTACGTACTTTTTCGAAACCAGAAAACATGAACCAGTAGGCACAGATATACTAAAGTCGACATTAAAAGCACTGTTATGGGAATATATAAGATAGACCGTGAACCGTCGGATATAATATGTAATAGATAAATTATATCCGCAGTAAATACGTCATAATTTAGATTTTGCAATATTTTTTATTAGCATTTCTGAATTATAACTTTCCTTTTTAGTGTGCGATATCTTAACTCTTATACCATAGTATACATATCATCAATTTGATATAATGTCATGCATAACAGTTTATTCAAACGTAACGACCAGGCGAAGACATAGTGTTATATAATTTGACAGTACAGTGTAAAAGGTTAGGACACCCGAAAAAGACAGCATAAATCACCGATAATTGGTTGAAAAATTTCTACTAGGATTCCAATACAATTCAAATAATAGAGAAAGTCTTTCCGTTTAATTAAATTGAATTTCTCTAATGATTGCCGCAAATCATTTGAGAAACGATTTCTTGATGGCCTAATAAGATTGAAACGGCAGATTTATAGTCCGATTTGACCCGACTCAAAGGTAGTTATGAATCGTCTCATTGCTGAATTTCAAGGGATGGAATTGCAGATGTATGACAAACAAAAAAATAAAAACGAGAATCAGAACACATGATCCTAACCTTGGGGTTAAAGTGGTTAAGTGGTTAATACCGAGGACTAAAAGTCTGTGCATCGTGAGTTCAGTCCAATTGGTTCCACTGAAACTATTTCACAGACTTTCAGACCTAACATTGTGTCTAATTTTCAGGTGGAAAATTATATATCACGACATAAATGCTGTTTGAAACATAACTAGATAAACAAGCATAAAATGCTTAAACATGACAGAATAATAAAGACAAAGTTTATATTACATTAAATCTGAAATCTAAAAAATATTTTCCTTGTAAAAAATAAAAGTATTAATTTCTGTCTTACTTATTTTAAGTGTATTATTTTAATAAATTATACGTTGATTTATTTATGCGTCATAATTTTTGAGATGATAATTAATAATTTGTATTATTTGAATTATTCAGGTTACGATGCCAATCTTGAGTCTTTTTTTCATGCACTTTTGTTTTGACCTTCGTCAAATGTATTTAGTCGAAATTAGGAATCTGCACGAACATTCTAACCTAGCCTTTTAGTTCACCTCCGGTGCAGCCTGCGCTTGTTTCATCAGCCATGATTGGAAGGACTCCGAAGTAATTCGCCATTGTATTTCGAGTGTCTAAGCATTTCCGAATTTGACAAGATGCGCTTATAGTAGGTCGGAGGTAAGATCGATCAAAGCGTTGTAAAAATAACACTTAATAAATGTTATTGAAAATATTTTAAAAGTTGTTCTTATGTATTATTTAATTAAAATTTAATTATCAGGATTGTTTTTTTTATTAATTATATGTTTTTAAATGGCAAAATATTGCCATTGTTTTTTTACCTGCATAGGTTTACTTCTTTTCTGCGAGCGTTATCTCTTTGCACATCTAATTATATAAGATTGACCCATTATCAAAGATAACATGGTCAATTGTATTTGATAATTATTTACAGTCGCTGAATGCTAACAATTGTGATTTAGCATATTTAAAATGAATATTTTCAAAATTCAAATGGATATCATAAATACAATTATATTGCCGTTGTTTCATTTTTATAAGATATACTTATCTGACAATTATTTATATAGACCAAAGGAATATATATTTTTGATTATTTAATTTTGATGCAAAATACCTAGTGTAACGATAAAATTATCTCCATAGAAAAGACGGCATGATTCCAGTTCTATTTGATGGAAACCGGTTTTCTTTGTTTTCTGTTGCAGACCATGTACTGGTTAGCCGGTTGTGTACAAATCCAAAGAGCGATAGGAGCCTTCTTTCCTTTCTGAAAGTGATATAATGTTCAACGAGCGAGATCTACCGATCCCAGTTAAGAAAACAGTAATGTTGCCAGCACCCTCCAAATGCAAATCCGGACGGTTCAACGCTTGAGGGGACAGCTGAATAAAGTTTCCGGCACAGTTATAGTATTCGGTGTGGTTTCAAGTGAACCCCACATCATGCCGCCTCACATCTTCAAATTCAGCTTGAAAGTCAAAACCAAGGTGTACCTGAGTGTGTTGAAGTGTGTGCTGATCTCCTGGTGCAATCAGGTCCAGGTAGCAGACCCTGATTGGGCAGCAAGACTCGGGGCTTACCCACAAGTCCAGGAGACATGGATTTGTCTTCAGAATGTGTGGTTCGACTTTGTAGCCTTCTCTCACTGAACCAGCTGGACTATTTCGTTTGGTCATACGTGTAGAACATCACCAACATGACCTCCCACAACACCAAAGCCAACCTAATCACCGACATCCGCCGAGTATTCGTTGAGCTTCTGCTAGTGCTTGTGAAAAAGGTATGCCCCCATTTCCGAACCCGTATCGAGGAGATGATTGATGTTGAAGGCGGCTAGAGATGTAAGCTATACTACATAATGACATACCTGAATTGATTTTCTTCAATATTTTTTTACAAAATATAGCTGGTGTTGTTTTCTTTTAGGCGACAACTTTATCGTTTCTTATTTTAAACATATTTAAAGACTGAATATTATTTCGATTATCAGGATTACTGTATACAGCGTGAGTGTTAAGAAATACATTTAGACCTTCCTCAAGCCTGTTTATCGAACTCGAGTATCTTTTTGCTGAAGTCGTTAATCTGCACGGAATTACGCGCGGAAGCTTATGTGTGGCCGACGAGGGACATATTTTTATTCAATAAGCTTTAATCGTATTGACGTTTTAAGTAATTCGCAGTTGTATTTTAGTGTCCCCCATATGCGGATTGAACTGTAAAACTCTAGAAATATGTCACTTTATACTGACTTATAACTAGTATGCCAATATTTTTGATGATACCAAAATGAAAACTATATTTTGAATAACTACAAAAATGAAGATTATCGATCATTGTATCAAGATTTAAAACATTTTCTTTTAAATATTACAAAAAGAGTATAGTAATGGCTCTTTTGTATGAAGAAAAGGGACAACGGTTTGGGAAATAACCGAGGGATTACCACGAGATTTCGATAGCAAAAAATCAATTTATCAAACAAGTAGTCACAGTAATATAAACAGGCATTATTCTGGTAAAGACAAGCACCGTGCTTTTTATTTTTTTTATTATTATTGATAAGTTCTCTTCTTTGTTAAGCAATCACTACTTTATCTTTGTAAACCTATGAATGTAATATATCGATCGCATAAAATAAATAGAAAAAGGGTTATTGGACTTCAGGCCGAGATCAAAGTGTAGTATCTGTCCGTCAGATACTGCAAGCTATGACTAGCTATGACTAGCAAAGACCAGATGTGGGGGCAACCCCACATGCCTGACCATTAACCAGCTCCCATTTCCCACCTCTCGGGAGCTGTTCCCCTTTTTCCCTTTCCCCCTCCCTTCACTTCTCACATTAAAAATCGGCCTTGTGCCTAATTTGCTCGGCGGGGGAGCAAATAAACACCATCTGTCCGTCAGATACTGCAAGCAATGACCATATGTGGGGGTAACCCCACATATCAGACCTTAGTCAATGTAGGAGCAACCCTTCATACTAATTGTCACTATCCACCTCCCTACTCCCCGGGGAGTTGGTCCCCATTTCCCCTTTACTCCTCACTTTAAAATCGGCCTTGTGCCTAATTTGCTCTGTGGAGGCGCAAATAAATACGCTCTTCTTTGTTAACCGATCACTAGTTTATGTTATTAAACCGCTGAATGTAATATATCGATCGTATAAAATAAATAGAAAACAGAGGTATTTGGCTTCTGGTCAAGATCAAAGTGTAGTATCTGTTCCGGCAGATGCTGCACTTAAGATAATTTGTACCAGTCAATGGAGGGGAAACCCTCTATACTGGGACAATTATTATTTTTGGTAATCAGAGTGCCCCCTTTTTGGGGAGCTGGTTTTTACCTCACATTAAAAACGGCCTTGTGCCTAATTTGCTCAGTGGGGGAGCAAATAAATACCATCTGTTCTGATGTTGTACTTAACCTTTTTTCTCACTATTTTAGTCTCGGTTAATGGAGCAGAAATGCTTCATGAACCATACATTTGAAACCTTTTTATTTTTGCTACTAATCTGAGTACTCTTTTTTGTGGAGCTGGTTTTCCCCCACATAAGGTTAATAGAATCAATTAAAAAGGCACTAGTGGGGCGGTTACCGGAAGTAAATGGTGGCTAGGTTTAAAAGCTAACACTAGAAGCTTTTCTGTCAAGTATGCCCAGCGCCTCGCACTAGATAAGGCAAAGACGAAGAATCAGCTAAAGCAGAACTAGCCCGAGCTAAAGGGGGGGTTGATAGGGTTAGTCAGGAACTAGCTAAGCAGGACCTTCTGCGTGAGACTAGCAAGTGTTACGTAGGTCAAGTAGTCAAAGCTAAGCGAGATTTCAAGGCGTGGCACAGACAAATACATTGCGAAAGTAAGACATCCGGTTAGACACACCCTGGAATCGACTTGAGAGATCTGCGAGAGGTTTCGAGAATATTTCGACGAGCGTTTTACGCAGCAAACCGATCTTCCGGTCCTTGAGTTTAGCGACAATTTGGCCGATTCTCCTCGCCTCAAGGCGGCTAGAGCGGATAGTTGCGTGGGCATGGTGACGGAGCGGGAGGTCTTTACTGCGCTTAACAGGTCAGCTGTGACAGATCGCCGGGACTCGATAGTCTGCCATACGAACTGTATTTGAGGCTGTCGCTTATGTTTCTGCCTCTTCTGACGGATGTGTTAAACCATTCGTTTGCTTAGGGATCCGTCCCGGGGCAGGTCACCAAAGGAGTGATCACATTGCTGAGGAAAGGTGACGGGCATGGCGGGGAAGAGTTAGACGATTACAGGCCCATAACTCTGCTAAACACAGAGTTGAAGATTTTGGTCAAGGGTCCTGTCGAATCGGCTGCAGGTTGTTATTGTCGAGTGGGTGAACCGTAACAGAACTACGCTGTAAAGGGGAGATCAACTCAGAACAACTTGGACCTGATCCGCACGATCCTAGATAGGGGAATAGATGACGCTAGGGAAGCCCCGCTGATCAATTTAGACCAGTCCAAAGCGTTCTTTAAAGTCGCCCATCATTTCCTGGCATCTGTTTTATAGGCCGCCGGTTTTAAACCGGACTTCTTCAAGTGGATCTCCGTGATGTATTGACAGCTTAGGGCTATCGTGCAAGTCACCAGAAAGCGCTCGAAACCCTTTATTACCCTTCGATCGGTTCGTCAGGGTTGTCCGCTGTCGCTCCTGCTTTACGTCCTGGCGTTGGAGCCTCTGCTCCGCAAGCTGAGACGTAGACAGGTAATTTTGGCCCCACGCGGAATAGCTCTGCTTGACGGCTCAGCCTCCAAGTTATCCGCGTTCGCCGAAGATGTCACAGTTTTTGTGTCGAGATTCAGAAGCATCGAGATCGTATCGAAGGCGCTTGCACGGTACGAAAGAATCACGGGGACCATGATAAACCGAAGTAAGTCGGTCGGACTGTGGTTGGGCGCCTGGAGTGGCAACGCAAACCTCTCGACGCACTTCAGCTGGACGGATGGCTCGGTTCGCAACTTCGGCGTGTGGTTCGGACCAGTTGTCCAGCCTGACAAAAATTGGTTGGAGGTATGGTCAAAGGTGGAGACTGCGGTCAACTCGTGGCTTCCTGGAAAACTTTCCTTAAAAGGGTAGATCTGGTTTCCCCTAACATAAAAACCGCCATCTTGTCTAACTCTGCCCTCGTGGGAAGGAAACTAAACAAAAATAAAACAAATATATCGAATGTTCTTATTTCAATTACAGAGCACCCTTTGTCATTTACTTTTTGTAATATAATGCCCTTCAATGACACGTAAGTGGATACATAGCAATGGGAGGTTAAAGGTTATGAAAGGTCGTTCGTATTATTGAATACTCGTCATCTGCTTTCAAGAACTGAGCAGGAAAACGTAGTTTTTACTGTATTTTGCCAATAATGTAACAAGAAACGGAAAGAACGAATATATTAATGTAACCTTTTTTAGTGGCAGAATTCTTTAACAAAAGCAAAATAGCGTTGTGGTGTGAATGTTGAAAAGAAAAACTCGAAAACTCGAAAACAGTTAAATGAATAATATATCATCACAAATACAGATCAGTATGTTAGTTGAATGGAAATCCCGCTCAACTAAAGGACAATTAATCTTACGACTCTCTCTCGTGAGTTTCCCGTTCATACTGACTGGAAAACAGAAGCTGCTTACTGGAAATGACGTCAAGAATAGCCCATCCTCAGAATCTTTAAGGACGTCACCCTTACATTTAAGTTGTGCACCGGCTAGTTCATATTACTTTTATATGTAGACTTGTAGGGTGACCCGTCATAGCTCAATATTGAATGATGATCAACGAATGTTTCACACCCCCATATTTTTAATGTCATTAAAATTGGTGAAATCGCCCATTTTCAATTAAATAGATTGATTGTCTGCTCTAGTTGGTGACACATCGCAGTGCATCGAGAGGAAGCTAACATGACTCGAACAACGAGTTAGTTCACTATAGCTTTTTGTGTACTTTACACTGTAGAGAACTAATTTGGATTTTCTAAAATTATCTTTTATATATAAAGGAGTAAATTAAAGTTTTAAATGTAAGGCAAGTATCATGCTTCAATTGCGCTCTAAACAAAATAATCATTCTGAACGTGCCCCTATCATATTTAAGAGCCTACTGTTGAGTTTATATGTCTGGTCTTACTAGTTGTGCGGCTATAATTCTTTGTATTTTAGTTTTAGTAAAGTATCATGGTTTAATTGTGCTTCAAGCAGAAATATTCATTACGGGCACGCCCTTGGCATATCAAGCACCATTCTTCTGATTTTATATGTCGTAGTATTCGACTTGTGTAGAAATAAAACTTATCAAATGCAATTTTGAAGTTATGCTGTGTAAGGTGTTCACTTTGGTCAAAATTGCCAATTCATCGGATTATTTCGATCATCGGTTATCGATACTTATCCAAGACAATCTGATATAAAAAAACATATCTAAGAATACTGTCCGGCACATAACGTATTTTTGTGTAAAAATTCAAAAAATATCGGCCTGACCGTTGTCGAGTCCATCGGGAACGAACTCACAGACACGCAAACACAGGCAAAGTTCTTTTTATGTAATGAAATAAAACTATTGATATTATAAACTAAGATATTATAAAATGAAACTATGGCTCTGTTTGATACGTTGTCAACAAGAATATTTTTATAAATAACTACATGTTCTGTTTTATATTGGGTCGAAAGGGCGCTTATCCAAAGTTTTACTCTTACTTATCTGAAGATAATCATCCGACAAAAATTATACCAGACGTTATTTGACTTTTGATTAATAAGGTGCATATCTATATACTAAACATATGCGGGTATGTTGCTATTGTGTCTGACTGATTATCACCGTGAGCATTGTATTTCTACCTTTATTTATTTGACTTACTGGGATGCTGGGATGCTGGGATGCTTCATAAGAGGAGTGCCGAGGAGTATGTCAAAATGAAAAACATTTTGAAAATGAGAAAGAGGAGAGTAGGTTTCCAGGAAATCTGAACAGATTAAGAACAAAAGTATGAACGGGAAGATACATGTTTATTAGTTCATAATACTTCATTCACTTCATGAAAATCTTTCATAGTGAAATAACATAACTTTTATAAAAAGAAAAGACTCAAGGATAGTGAGATGCCTCAGAAGTGTAGATATATAGAGGGATTAATTTATGTATAAACAGAAGGATATACAGTAAAGGTATTATAAAGTATCGTGACTTCATGAAATCTTTAGACTTATCATTTTTGTAAAAATCTCGTTATGAAAAAATAAATCAATATATGTTATAGTTAATAATAAAAAACATATAAAATAAATATAACTATTATGTCATGGGTAGCCTAATCTTTTATATGATAACGTTAAATGTGTTTTTTCTTACTGACGACCTGACTATAAAAGATGAGTAATGGTCCCAAAATAAATATTGACAGTAACGATGAAACTATTCATGTTTTTTTCACTCTATTTGAAGAGAAAAGGGAACAAGCAAACTGAAACGATATTTGTACGTCTACCATAATTTTTGATCGAAGCGATATAGACTGAAGGACTCGCCACAGTGAGTGATTCCTGTATGTTTACTGTTGCCCTAGTAATGATGATTGGCTGGAAAATGATTGGGTGGAAGCTAATCAATAACCAGGCTTTGAAGTATTGATAAATGGTAACATCATTTCAAGAATATTGATTTCCTTTGGTCTGCGAACAGACAGATTAGAACAAGAAAAATAGAAAAGGTTAGCATGATAAAACTAAAGATGTGCAAAGGGAGGTAACCGGTGTAGGAAAGAGTTACAATATAAATGGAAATACATACATAAGTAAGAGAGACGGAAGGCTGAGAGATTCAACAGCATAAATAAATAAATAGATACACAAATAAAAAATAAAAACGAATGTTAACTTGGAAAAGTTTTACATATAAATGAGTATTTATATTTAACTTCGGAACCTTTTATTCTGTAATCGTTTATTTAAAATATTGAAAATAGAAACTTGAAGGAAGATCTAAAATAGATAATAAATTCAGCATTACTGATTTTCCTACTATAAAATCATTTTGTATAAAAGACTACTACTTGATAGCATATGCATTTGCAAATCGAGCGTTTCTTTATTTTCTTCATAGTAGCAATTTCTGGTCGTAGGTAAAGTAGTCATTTACAGTAAAGGTTGTGGGTCCTCATTTCTATTATTTCTCCATGTAAATGTTCCCTTAGAAAAATGATTACGTTGTTTTCATTTTTACATTATATATATTACATGATATTCTAGCAGAATATGCGGAATAACCAGAAGATTATCGTTGAAATAAATCGACGGTCTAGAAAGCTATCAATAAGAACATTGCTTACTTAACCTACTGCATGTCTGACGCTTCCTTTACCACGTTATGTTTCCAAGGAGTCGTGACAGGTTAAGACGTCGACTTTACTAAACAATCGAAAGCAGGTGTTCGCTTGTACGTAAAGGTTCTTTGATTAACACTATTCCAGAATTAGAAGACTAATAAGAAATAGAATATGCAAATACATCGAGGAGGTTCGTGTAATGGAGCTTACGAACCTTGGTTTTATCTCTATTGAATATAGACGTTATGCTTTTGTACTTTTTTGGAAAACATAAATAGTCACCATAGAGATCTACCAGGAGGTGTTGAAGTGTGCTGAAGGGAGTGAAGCACTGGACATACGAAATCGTTATCAGGCCACCCAATATATTCCGGCAGGACTGCGCTCGTACACACAAGACCATCCTTGAACGGTCGTTTCACTATGTTTCGCAATAACGGTTCTCTGGACAGAAAGGTTGTTAAGTATTCTTTTTAGAGAGTGATCAAGACCTAGACCAATACGCACACTCATATCATTCTCAAACTCCTAAACGCTGCCCACTATGGAGGTGTCCGTCGCTATACAAAAATGCATGGCGCGAAATCTTGTTGCTCATTTAGAAGCCGCATTGAAATAGCCGTATATTAAAAAAATATAGTGAAGTTCGCTTACAGTTACTGGATAACTTCCCTGGTCTCTGCAAATACAGTTTTATTTGTGTATCGCTTACTTTATTTTCAGTTTGTCAAGGTCGGTTTCTTCTGCAACAGCTTCCATACATCCAATAAGTCTAAACTTCTCTACTATTCTAATATCTGAAGTTCTGCAAAGTAAACATATGTAACTTATATAAAATAAAGACGGACAGCTCACTTTTCAAATATTACGAAAATATTTTTTACAATACAGTCACCACTTATCAAGGCCCAGAGGCCACTCGAAGATAAGGGTTAGTAATTGCATAGTGGTCAATGGGACAATGTCGTAGTAATTGCTAATAGTGGAAATTTGGTAAATTGGATTACTTAAGGGGAACGGCTTATCAAGAACTTGTTTACGTTGGACTTGAAGACGACCGTATGATAGTCAATCGGAAAGCAGGCTAATGAAAGAGAGTTCCACAGGTGTGCAATCCTTAAAAATAAGCTTTGTTCATAGAATCTACGTTTAGGTTTAGCCACAGATAAAGAGTTGGGGAAATTATTGATCGTGTTTTCATCTAGACTAGTGTTTCTCCTGAAAGTTTGGCTAGGGGGAGCAGAGATTGAGGCTCACACAAGAACTTCCATGAAAATAACGATAAATCAGGGACAGGCTCGCAACGTCCCTTCTGTAAGAAAGAGGTTGAAGGAAAGAGAAAAAGCCTCCCCCATTAGGCTACGTATATTTTGAATTCTGTCAAGGCGGGATAAGGTCTTCCTAGCAGTTCCTTCCCAGATGTGGCAACGTGACTCCATCCTTGGTCGTAGCTGGTCCTTATATAGATAGAGAACTACATCAGCAGTAAGATATCTACTGGATCGATAAAAGGACCCCGCCATTTTTCGAGCGGCCTTGGTAACAGATTTTATGTACGTCTTCCATTTTAAATCAGGAGTAATAGTCAGGCTCAAGACCTTGTCAAAATATGGAGCCTCCAAAAATGAGAGCCATTCATTACAATTGCTGTCAAATTGGGATCAGAGCGTTGATGATATAAAGACAGAAGCTTGGTTTTAGATGCATGAAACGTAACCAGCAACCTCTTTCCCCATTGTGCCATGTGAAGTAACGAGAATCAGAGAGAGTTTGGCCATGTACGGTCTTTGATGTACTGCCATAGATGGTAGCGTCGTCAGCATAAATGTTTACACATATCCCCAGCATTAATACTGTGAGCTACTGATTTCTGCCCATCAACCACTACTCTTATGAACCTATCAAAGAGAAATGATTCAATAATTAAGACATTTTCAGATATACCGTAACTAAAGATATTGTGAAGTAGATCTTTATGACACACTATATCAAAAGCGTCTGATATGTCAAGAACAACTGCCCTAGAAATGAAGCCTCCGTCAAGAAATTCGCTAATCCTGATCACCTAAATTCTGTAGTACAGGACATACTGACGATGTTTTCCAGAGTGTTGCGAAGTAATTCTCCTTAAGACAATGCTTTGTAAGTATGGTAGTTAGTTCTGATTGAAACTTTTCAGCACTATAATAGGAATGCCGTCAGGGCGAGTTGCTTCACGGGAATCAAGGTTTTTGTTTAGCTTGGCAATTCTACGCACAGATATTATGTCGCATAAATTGTTTTCTGACACAGGAGGAAATATTAGGGGGTTGACAGCCTTGATCGTAAAAGGTGGAATAAGCTGCAACGTTCTTAGCAAAGAGTTATGCTTTGTCTTATGTTGACGAGATTACTTCAGGCCCATTGATGATATTTGGGATAGATCACACGCTGTCTTTCAGGAACCTCTTCGCTATTTGCCAAAAATGCTGGGACACAAGCTGCAACTCAGCTATATTGGACTTAATGGACTGAGCATATAACTCTCTTGCGTTTTTTATTACTCTTTTACTGTTTTTGCTGGCAGTCCTGAAAGCAGCTTTTGTCTCAGTACATCAGTTACGTTTGAAACTATTGAAAAAGTGGTTTCTGTACGCAATGACAGCAGCACCTTCTGAAGAGAACCACGGTTGGCTGTCAGGTTTTAGCTGAAATTTTTTCGAGTGAATGAAACGGTCTATACCTACAATTAAGTATTCCGCCAGATCTGATACTATAGATGACCCATCCTTTTTAAGCATGGAACACAGATGTAGATCGAATATATCTGCACGGAAGCTATCCCAGTCAGCCATATTGAATCGCTATACCGTACCATGGAGTGGTAAGTCTGAGGCCTCATTACATTTTGTTTTTATCTTAACTGTTACAGCCGAGTAGTGAAAAGATCACAGTGGAGACAGAACGGAAGATGGCCATAACTCAGGACAAGTTGTGAGAAAATGGTCTTGGAGACTAACATTTATTTGTTGTTATCCTATATTATGACAATACAATAATGTTCGCAGATATTCGTTTTCTTTATTATAACGGTTACACATTTCACCGTTTCCATTTCTTTTGCGTTAGCTTCTGAAACAACTTTTAATTTGCTTGCTAATGCAGCTTTTATGAAAAATGGTTATGCACTATTCATACAGATTAATCGCCATTGGGAGAATATCAACTTGCATTGAATTACATGAAAAGATGATGCTATACATTTTTAACAAACAATATATACTTTTTAACATATTTTTAAAATAACAGGTACATAGATAATACAAATATAAATGCATAAATACTAAGTTATATTGCAAGTAGAGTAATTGTTTAAACAATAAATTTAAATAGAACCATTTACGACCTTATTTTAAGTTATTATATTTAGAGGGTCGCCGCTGGAAAGGTTGCAAGGAACCTACGGAAAAAAAACATCACACAGACCGAAAAGAACAGACACTGATCCAAATCCGATAAATTGATACACCTTTCTTAAAGCACACATACACTTGGTGACACTAGTGTCCGCTGTATTAACATAAAATACACATGGGATGTCATAGGTGTTTCTAAATAGATGAGGGACATAATCATCTGGACTTTTACTGAAAAGATACAGATTAATGTTAATTTAATTGTGCATATTTATTGATCAATTTTATTTGGATTTAATTTTACTCCGTCTTGCTTATTCAATTCCTCGATTCTGATACTATTGTGGAGACGCCCACTAATTAACATAGGCGGGTGAGTGAGATATATAAGGTATCAATCACCAATACCGGGCGAGTTCGGCAACCGACCGCCAAACAGGCAAGGCGCCTATATTGCCTCCAGTAAGACATGCAACACACCACCTGCCGGAATATCTCCAACTGAAGTATATCTGAAGACATGTAAATATATGTATAACTTTTCTCCCTATTATATTATTGTATACCTTTACTTTCCGTGTTCTTGTTAATTATTTGTGCAGACACAACAAATATTATTATTATTATTATTATTATTATTATTATTATAACTTGTAAAAATGTTATTAATATTTTTTTAATTAATTTTGACTCACCTTCATTACGAACAAGGCATAACGCCACGTAAATGTAAGATGTTACTTATTCGGACCATGCCTAAGAAAGATAAACATCATGTTGGTTTTCGTAGAAATTCTGTATGTCAGTAAAATAAAAGAATTCCAAAGTCTTGCAGTTCGAAATGCAAAGCTGTTAGAGCAGAAAGCTTTCTGGCATTAATGGACCGCAACTGTGAAGGAGTGTGACTTTTTGGTAAGCGGATTTGTCAGGAATATGAACGTCAAATGCAATGAGTTGCAATCAGAATAAGTATGCTAAGTGCAATGAGAGCAATCAGAGCACATTCCATTAAAATATTTGTGAAACGGACACAAGGATGAAACATTGCGGCGATGGGACAGGGGTTAGAACATAGTGGACAAAACAGGACCGAATATTGAAAATAAGAGTTCACACATATATTTGCATGTGTATATATGTAGCTATTTCTCTCTCTCTCTATATATATATATATCTATCTATCTATCTATCTCTCTCTCTCTCTCTCTCTATATATATATATATATATATATATATATATATATATATGTGTGTGTGTATGTATGTGTGTGTGTGTGTGTAATAAAGATAGACGCATTAAAAACAGTTCTAAAGAAGAGTAATATCAAATCTGGTTTGGTTGTCAAGGCATATCGCCAATACGACGTAAGGGCCTATTTTTTCGGACAAGGTTAAGGAAATATTAACAAGGTGCTTGTTTACGTCACATTTAAAGTTCTGCATATTAGCTGAGTCATGGAAGCATGTGACAGGAAGAGAATTCCAAACTAACTGTTCGAGGGAAAGAAACTATTAGAATTGAATACTTTCTTGCATTTAGGAACCTCAACAGTATAGGGGTGTGGTTTCTTTGCTAAGCGAGATTGTCTGGGATGGTTACTTTCAGAGGGTACAAGTGCGACGAGTTCATCAGATCACATTCCATAAAAATACTAGTTAAATATGCACAGAGATGCAACATTGTGGCCTCAGAGCTAGTTGAAGCCTAGTTAACACAGCGGGACCTATTAGATTCGAGACGTCTTTTGACCCCGCCCAAGAGGTGGAAACTAGTTGTAGATTAACCAGCCCATATGTAGCAACAATACTCCATGTATGGGTGAATGGTGGCCTTGTAGAAATGTTATGGACAAGGGCCACAGAAAACAACTTTCATGGTTTAAAATGGGAAGGTTGATCTTTTGGAAAGTGAAAACACGATTTGAGGACTGACAAAATGTCTAGCTGTTTAATGATTTATTTAATAATATAATTTTCAAAATGTTGTTGTTACTTGGAAAGAGGAATGCCCTGAAGCAGTTTTTACTCGCCAAAAATGAAAGGGTTATAGAAGACATTTCTTTCTATTATTAAAAAAATACTTCATGATAAATTCTCCGCTGTTCAAATGAGAGCTCCGTAATGTAAGCATGAAAAGTTTGTTTCAAATTAACATTAAAACTCTGTTGCAAATTCACATATGAAAGTTACTGCCGTTTCGAAAATCTCTAAGATAATCATCCCTGGTAAGACGACCTGAAGCGCAACGGATATATTAAATCAATTTTCAGTCAAAAACTTCTAAATGGTGAAATTTAAATACTTAGTGCGGGCGATACTGAGAATAAAATTACGAGCTACTTCAGACTTCAAATAAAATAAGAGCAACCAACTTCATAGATTAGATGAATCTTTCAGATCTTCAAATTATTACAGTGTCATGATGATAACAAAAAGATTCCTGAATTCGACAGAACGAACCTAAAGTGGATTAGGGTAACATGGGCCGAAGCATTGTGAGAATAAAATCTTATATAAAAAAAGTAATAGGAATAACCGAAATTATTCAAAAAAATGTTTTCATAAAAGTTTAGTAAAATTCCATAAATTATGAACAAGGTAATTGTATACCGACATTTATGACATACAAACCAATATTTTCCTGAATTTACAAGAGAAGGGGACACTTGAATATTGTGTCTTTTGTTTCTCAATTTCTACCTCTTCTGATTGGATAAATAAAATATATTTTTTATAATCTTACTTTATAAGTAGATACATGGTACTTTTTTATTTCCTTAACATTTCGACTTTCATTCTCTTTTTTTAATTTTTACCTCACTTACGAAATCCTGTCAAAAACTAAATCTGCTTTTCATATTTCTCCTATCTTATTTCTCCTATCTTATTTATAAAACAGTATCCGATGGATAATAATTTCAATTGGAGCTCGTTTCAAATACTATCTCATATATTCGTTTTAGAGCTTTCAAATGCAGCAAACCCGATCTCTGATTCACTTTTAGAAGGAAATCGCGTTTCGTTTCTAAGTGAACTTACTTTTCGATCGAATATTTTCTTACTTTGGAAATCAAGTCTCCGATTGGTAGATGGTGGATAGATTTCTGAGCTATGTCTGGAACGTTATTTATGTTTACAGTTTACTTGCCTGGCGGCGTTAGAGTATATATAACTTTTTATTGTAAATCCTCGTGATAAATCAAAACGTTGTTTTTAGAATTTGGTGAACGAATCTAAAATAATGTCTAAAATATCGTTTCCGTTTGAAACAACCGCGCGCATAGGCACATTGTATTAATAATAGTTTTAGCGTTTTAAACCAAATAACATTGCACGATATATATATATATATATATATATATATATATATATATATATATATATATATATATATATATATGCGAGAGGCGTTCCATATATAATACTTCCTAGCTTTTTATTCCGTAAGAATGCATCTCCTATCATGGATGTGCGTCAGAGCAGAAATGTCTCATAGCAAAGCGTATTAAAAATGGTGATGACTATATTGTAAAAATAAATTCTGCAGCACAAAAGATCGCTTGCTTTAATAGTTTTACTCCGGTCTTTGTAACTATTTAACCCTTTCAGTTAAAAAATAGGAGTTTCCACTTCCGGAACCACCCTCGTCTAAAAAGCGCGCCCCGGATACACTTGCACAGCCATCGTTAGTCGCTGACTAAAGTACATTGAGAATAATTCTATATATGTTAAAAAATATTTCTAAAGCACAAAAATTACCCCAATTCTGTCTTCGCAACTCTTCAAGGTTCTGAGTATTAATAAAAAGGGGACTTTTCTTTTCGAACGAGCGTCTTATACCTACACACCCACACATACACACCCACCCACACATATATAGGTACACATATGCATGTATATATATATATATATATATTTGTTTACAACCCTGTCAAGCATAACTAAAATAATTATGAAATACCCGCGTTCCATTTTCTCATCTACTATGATTTGATATATTACTACGCTATTCCACATAAAATTATAGAATTTTTCAATATTTTTCTTAGTTTATACATAACATTAACTTTAATTTCAATAACTAAGTGAATAAATAACTTATTTATGATGAAATGGAGAATTTCGTTCCAAATTAAATTCATTAAAAACTATTCTCTTCATTTCATTTGCTATTTGTGCTAATGGAAACGTGTCCCAGGTTTTACTCGCCTTATTTTGCGTGATGAGAAAGTGTGTTAACATTACATTGTTTTACACTATACTATTTTGTACATTGAATCGAACTCCCCCCCAAAAAAGAAAAAAAAAACAAACAAGTGAAACATGCATGATCCCCCGTGAGTGCACAGTGAACCTGACATAAAAATGAGAATGTTCAGTCTTTGGCCTCCTCCATTTAGCCATTAAAGTCCCCAGGGGACGTCAAATCCTGGTGAAAATGAACAAACGATGCAGTTTAACGCCTTAAAATGTGTCAATGACTAAGTCCATTATTTGCCCCCTCCGATTTAGCCCCGAAAGTCTTGAAAGCCTTAACATATTTAAATTTGAGTTTTAAACATACACAGAAAATTTGGGACAAATATAGTAAAACAGTCCCAAAAATGGAGTGTTTTTATAAGCCATAAAAGAGCCCCTGGGGCACAACCAAGATTTATCGCGCAGTATAGCCAAAAAGAAATATATAGACATCGGTTAGTTACAACAAAGTTTTATAAAAATCCAAGGCATAACTTTTGTTAATAAGCACAAAAGTGTCAATTTTAGACATTTTAACCCGAAAGTCACCCCTAGTTGCGGGGAGGCAATCAGAGTTTACCCGGAATATCCGTTCTGTTATTTTTTTGCGTATATTATATTTAATGTTTGTGCAAAATTTCAACAAGTTCCAAGGCGTAGTTATTGAGAAAAGTGCGGAGAGACGAACAGACAATAGGCAAGCGTGAACTTACAGACCCACCCTCCTTTTGTCGGGAGGCCAACAAAACAAAACAACTATTAACACAATCATAACAAGATGTAGTGTTTAGGAACATCCGGATATATAGGCATTTCACCCCGATTAAATATATCAAATATATAGTGGGGGTCCATTCCAGAAAATATTTTTAATTGTCTCAATAACAAGAACTCTCAATAATACGTTACTTTTACTTGTAAAATCTACTTCTTGCAATAAATAAACACGGAAACTATGGTTGTAATTCTCTATTAAACATTCTTAAATCTTATACGGCTTCTGTGATAACAATTATGTTTATATAATAACTGATTTTGGTGTCGATTAAAATTGATTTTGAAATATCTAAAATTGTCATCTCGAAGTTGTTTCTATAAAGAAAAATTAAATTTTGATGGCTAAAGTCCAAACATCGGCGTTTTTTACCATCTGTAACTAAAGGAACAAACACATACATCCACGCAAAGAAATATCCATTATCAATTCTTATTGTAAAATAAACATACAGTAAGTATTAAAAGCTTAAATATATGAGATATATAAGAATGTAAAGCAATCAGAAAATATATAAACACATCATACAAAGTAACTAAAATAAATATAAGTAGAAATATAGTATAAATCAAATAGAAATCACACGGCTTATATTATAATAATAATTGTACAAAATAGTTTTCTTACAACATTGAGTATTGAAGAGGGATTTTTTTTCGATAGAATTAAACTGAAATGTGTAGCGAGGATCCTGTCTTTGATAAGATACATATATAGATTCATCTTTTAAATTTACTAAAACGTAAGCTAATAAAATATTAAACATGCAAAACTAATCATCTCTATAGCCCATGAGCCCCTGGACGGGCATAGGCCATCTACAACTTTTTGTAGATATTTTTGTAGCGAGGGGTTTGTTTTACAGGGTGAGGGTGCTGGCCCCACGTCCGACCTTCCCAGAAGGTACATACAGCGTGTATCCTTCCCAAATGGTCACCCATCTGGCACTGGCCAGGCTCAACGTTGCTTAACGTCGGTGATCTGGCGAGAACCGGTGTCAACGTGATTGTGCCGTACAAGACTAATCATACTTGTCTGTTATAAATGAATATAAAAAGAACACAATATGGTAGACGAGAGAAAATATAAACATTTAGCCATAGCATTAAATCTGGAGTATTAAGTGATTGAATTGTTTGTGATTGTGTTCGAAAAGTTGCCTGCTTTTTTATAGAATGTCCGAAACAAGAAAACGTACACTGGTTATAAGTGCGTATGTTTATATGTTTTCAGCTCGCGCTGTGTGTAAGGATATGACCCAGGGCGTGAGTATGTCCTGTGGCATACTGGTGTGTTTTGTTTACTGAGATTTATCAGTTGTGTTCCAATGTTATTATACCAGACGAATTTATCACAAGTTACCTGTCTTTTCCACTCGCTTAAGATGAATTCTAGCGTAAATAATAAATTTGCGGACGAAATATACCTGAAAAAAAAAAAGAAAACATCGCATAATAACTATATTCGCTGTTTTGATTATTTCCTTTCCGGGGCTCGTTTGTGAGATTCAAATTTACTTTCATTTTAAACTAATCTAGTGACGTATTTTTTATGTTTGATAAAGTAATATTTAATAAGTGTTTAAGATCAGGATAGTCGATAGTATTTTCTTTTTACATAGGGATCACCACTTATCAAGGCCCAGTGGCCACTCAAGGATAAGGATTAATATGTATACATGTGTCATTGTGATTTAAGCGTAGTAAACGTTAGTGGGAATTTTATGACTTGGATTACTAAGGGGGACGGTTCAATAAAAACTTGGTTACGTTGGACTTGAAGACAATCAGATTGTAGTCAGCTGGAAAGCAGGCAAACAAAACTACTAGTACTTTTTTCTGAGAAAAGACTTGTAACAACTAGCGCTAAAATACAAAGTAATAATGACAATGCTTGAAATCTGAGAAACCTATCTTTCATTCGTATTCCTAGGAAAGTCATTTGATTATGAACATTTTATTATGATCTAAACAGAATTGAACCTTTTAAAATTCCATGAAATGATGCAATATTATAATACATTTAGTGGCACAATTTTGAGAGGAAATCACACGAAACAGTAACCAAGTAGCAATGGGGGTTGAACAAAGAGTTGAAAAAAACTTCGGTTAAAGAGTGCGGAAAGTACTTGAAGCTTGCATAAATTTATTGTTATGAAAATGCCATAGAACGTCACTGCTTTTTTTGTGAGCAAAATATCAAGGTAAAACGGCCGCTGAGATGAAGCCAATAAAATGAAATTGTTACATGAAGCGGCAAAGGGGTCGAAGGATCAGCCGTGTCGCTCAGGTTACATATAACACAACTTTTTCTTAAGTAAGCAGTTATTGAAAATAACATGTTTGAGAAAATGTTAATAATAATAATAATAATAATAATAATAATAATAATAATAATAATAATAATAATAACAACTATTACTTATACACACACACACTCACTCATGCATACACGCCCCCATATATATATATATATAAATATATATATATATATATATATATATATATATAAAGAGAGAGAGAGAGAGAGAGAGAGAGAGAGAGAGACGGAGAGTTCCAAAGAACCAGGGGGACAAAAATAAAAACTGGGAGACATGAGAATCAAATTGAGGATTCAGACCATAAAACACGACGCGATTATTGACTGAATCGCAATGTTCAGATGTAAAACCAATCAGCATGAGAAAAGAAACACAATAAGCAAAAGATATGTTGAAATGTTAATAAAAAAACGTAAACAATATAACAAGAGATCAGGAGAAAAAACAGAATAGAAACTGACTGAAATCTGATAAATTGAAATCCCATTCCGAAACACACAGAGACTTAATGGTATCATGAGCGAATGTAACTGTATCAAATGGTCGTAAAACACCCATGGTTATGAAAAACAGATAAGAAAACATGCCTCTGACTACTGCAATTTCAGTGTTCATAGTTACGCTCAAAGTCCATAAAAGACCAGCTTTTATTCTTATCGGAAATGAATGGTAAACGGATTTTGATAACGCAAACTGACTTGCAAGTGTTATCGAAAGAGGTTGAGACTGCTTAGAATCTTGGGGGATATGTTGATTTATACTCTATATTTTCAATAAATGATCACTGATAAATCCGGCGTACAAACACATAGTGAATGAATAATAATCATAAAAATAATATTAATTATAATAGTTATTGCTATTGCTATTTCTAGTCGTAGTATTTCTACTACTGTTGCTGTTGCTACTACTACTACTACTACTACTACTACTACTACTACTACTAACAATAATAATAATAAAAGAAGAAGGAATAAAGATCTATAGTCTATTTCTAGATGTCTATCTGTTTATCGGCTCGCTCAACTTAATTTCAGAAACAACTGGGGCGATCCGCTAATATTTTGTGTGCGCCTTTGTTATTATAAGGTGTAACGAACTTAGTATTATGCTACCGTTCGCTGTACAGTTACGGTTTAAGAGGGATTGGTAAAATAAATATTTGATGCAAAAATTAGCACATATTTATTCACATCCCACCATCAATTTGATATTAAGACTTTATTCTAGATCAACAGACTATAACTCTTGCTAAAAAGTCTAATAATAATAATAATAATAATAATAATAATAATAATAATAATAATAATAATAATAATAATAACAACAAATGATCTGTTAAAATACCACCCTAACTACAACTAGGATTATAGGTAGAGAATATCAAGACGAATTTTACGGAACTGAATCTAGTAAGGTAAATATAAGGAACATATTTTAATCCGATTTTCACTAGCCACCTCGCTGTGGCAGAAACATCGGTTGAAATCACATACATTCGTCTTATAGAGTCCGAAGTATTAGGAATTGAAACGGGCAAGTATCACTCCTACTTTTTGTTGATAAGAAAAGAGAGACCTGCAAATCAGAAGAAGCTTTTAATTTAAACTTTACAGAAAGTAATTGGTTATTATCGGCGATAGCTTCTACCCAAACGGCTGTAGTGAGAAGGAAAATGTGATGCAATGAAGATGAATAGTGAGGAATACTGGGTATCTGGAGACTTTTTGTCACTTATGTTCGAACAAAGCGTCACTTATATTAAACAATAACACATGGCCGAACTCATAGTAAAAAAAACAAACAAACTAATATTAGGGTTCTAATAGGAATGGTATAAATAATATGATAAACCCGATCTTTGTAAATCAATGTATAACAATCTAGTCCGAAATTCTACAGTCTTATGAGAAAAATCAAAAAGGGTAAAACATTATTACACATGGTGTTTTCGTTTTCTTTAGTATGTTTTTTGTTTTCATTGTATTCATTATTAAAGTTATTTGTTCAATAGCATTTATCTAAATTGGATTTATATTTAGTAAACAAACAAGCATACAGCACTGCCCGATTTCGCCGGATCAATTCGACGATAAGGAATTGTTATATGGATAAATAATAGGAAAAAAACTGGAAATTAAAACAAAAAATAAAAAAAATACGAAATTATAGTTTAAAACAGAAATGTTATTTAGCATGACACCCAAGAAGGCCGACTTGTAACAACGTGCGTATGGAATTTCTTTTCCCCAAATCCCAGGTTTATCATGTACAAAATCAACGTTTTGTTCGTAACACGCACACACACACACTCACACACACACACACACACATACACACACAACACACACATACACACGCGCACACACACGCGCGTGCGCGCACACACACACACACACACACACACATATATATATATATATATATATATATATATATATATATATATATTATAATAATAGTGCGGGTCCATAGAAAAGCAGCAAAAGTTTTATTTATAAAAAGGAGAAATCAACACGAACAGCGACCTTTCTTTCACATCCTGTAGACAGTCGACCCTCACCTGCCCCATCACCAATGGACCTGGACGCCACTGAGGGCAACACACCCTCAATAAGAACCCCCTCCCATTGTTTACACACTATCTTACTCTATTTCACTCTCTAACCCTAACCCGCTCTCTCTCCCTCTCTCTATCTCTCTCTCCCTCTCTCTTTCTCTCTCTGATAAAGCGTTTTTGTAGCAAATAAAAAGGAGACTCGTTTATTGGTCAACTATAAAGGGGAAACAAAAAAAAACATATGGCGGGAAAATCAAAAATCGAGGCGGAAACAAGGTATACAAAGCCTTTTAGGATATATGCTACCCCTGGAACAAGATATTCCAACATAACCTCGTGTATCCACACACAATTAGGGAAGCATTACGGCACCTTGATTCAAAGTCATGCACTTACATCATCAACGTGGAGTGATAGGCAAAGCAGCACCGTTTTAAGTACTTTCAGATCGAAGAATAGAGCCGAGATGCAAGTTTTCTCTATTGTATACCATATCGATTTTTGACTACATTTAAACCTCATACAATGTGGTTGAGTAATTCATATGGGAATGGCGGGAAAAAAGAACCGATCCCGTGGAGTTCGCGTATTTACAAGAAAGACCAAGAACAGTCAAGGACAAGTTACGATGAGAAAGAAGGGAAAATGAAAAACGTAAGAACGATGCAAGACGATATACTCATATCCCCAAATTTTATCAGGTTCTGTCCATTGCCATTTCATTATTTTGATATCGGCAGATAAAAATCCGTGCCTAATAACTCCATGCTAACCCAATTCCCACTCTACCCTTACATTCTGTCACTTTAGGATTCCACAATGAAATCCCTCCATTTTTGTTTGCTTTTTTATTTATTTATTTTATACAGCAGTTTGTCTTAATTTTAGTCTATTCGACCCTTACCCCGACCTGTTGGGTGGTGAGCTGAATTTAAGTGATATTAGAATAGCCATGCATTCAGGCACTTTTATAAATTTGAACAGCGAATTGTCCCGTTCTTGTCTTTCTTCGGTCGTTAAAGATTAAGTTAGGAATATACATGCACCAAGACGACGCGCCTTTTAATATTATTTAATATTATTTAATAATATGTTATATCATAATATTATTTGATAATATGTTATATCATAATATTATTTAATAATATGTTATATCATAATATTATGGAATAATATGGTATATTACTTAATAGTGCCCAATACATTTCTATTTTTATTTTTATGTTACGGGCAATGTTGAGGAACGTCGCCCATTACAGAATCGGCAATTTTGATCGTGGGATGATTACGATTGATCCTAGCCTTTCCTAGCTTGTAACATAATTCGGGGCTCATGCCTCGGATAATCAATTTCTCACAATAAAAGTACCTGAACATTTCGCAAGGCAAGCTGACGACATATAAAAACTTCATGATGGACCCATCCCCATATAGTCTTAGTAAAATGAAGGATGATGAACCGAGAAAAGTGGGAGAAAGATTAAAACTAGAAATTGAGGGAACTATGAGTGATATTCAATTAATAGGAGTAATGATCGAGCACGTTTTAAATATCGATGTCTTCGGATATAAAATACTAGAACTACCAGGAGAAACGGCGTCCGTGACGTCAGCTAAGATAGAAATTAAGAAGGCTAAGATATTAGCTAGGACAGAGAGTCAAAAGGAGAGAATAGGACGAAAAACGAGGATTAGCCAACTTAGAATTGTACACCAAGCACATGAGAGAGGGCTCGTCCGATCTGGTGTGATTAAATCGGTTCGTCTCGTCCCAGAGTTTGTAGAGAATGATATATATATATATATATATATATATATATATATATATATATATATATATATATATATATATATATATACTTATTTCGCATACTTGGAGAGATTTGTTCTAAATATGAAATAACCCAGGAGAATGCTGGTCAGTGCTCTTTTAAGGTGGCTACTAATACATTGTCGGCACAGGCGAGAATTGACTGTTACTACTGTTTGGAGAGTCTTACTTGCAGAGATATATGTTTAATCGCGGTAGCTCGTGAACACTAGCTGCGCCACTGCCAGTCACGGCTGTAACTGCTAGCAAAAGTTGCAATGATCAATGTTATGCTTTGTTGTAGAAAATCAAGGAGCGCCCTATTTTTTATTCTACCGAATACTAATTTATTGTGTTGATCTTGATATGTTTTATTATGCCTTCTATAAAGTAATAACTTAATATTTTATCGCATTTTTGTTTTTATATTTTAATTAATTTGCGTCAAATTCCTGAGACACGACAATCGTGACGATGACGATGGAGACGGCAATAATGGTGGCAAGAAAAAACAAGATGAATAATAATTGTGTTTGGAAAAGTAAATTATGATATCCAATCTGTTCCTTAAGACAAAACTAAACGTACAACGCTGGGCATTAGTTTTTGTGAGTTAAACTCCAATTTTTGTAATTTGATTATTAATTGTTTTGTTTTATGACGCCATCTTGCTTAGTTCGGAATTTCATCCGTTTAACATTTCCTTAATCCGACAAACGGATGTGAATACACAATCTAATTAACCGGAATGTAATAATTGATTCTGAAGGAGGGCTTCCTATTTACAATTATTAACAGTACTGGGATGCGAAAGTAAACTTACGGTTGCTGTGTTAAATGTATCAATATCTCCGTTCTTTGGCAAAGTATGAGTAAAACAATAATGACTGAGGAAGTATTCTGCTACAAACTATAAATATAACGTCTTTTATAGAGTGATCTTCCTCGGGATTATGGCAGGAATTTACGATATTTTATGAGCATACATCAAGTATTAGCAGATACTGTGACCATATTGTATTTATATATGGCGTCAGTGTTTTTATAGTCAAACATATATATTAAATTAATCATATCGATGAATAAAAGACAATCATGTAGCGTAAAAATAACTTATATGTAAACAACTGTAAGGGAAACGGCTAAAATTAGTATTTATTCTAATTTATTTTTAATCTTAACAGGCCTAATATTTTTTATGAAAGATCTAATGAGAAATAAAAATACGAGGCTTTTGAAATGACTGATATTTACAAACATTGGAATGTGTAAATGCAACTAAAAATGTTGTGTTTAATAATATTCCTGGAATTTTAAAAACACGATAAAGGCAAATATGACATTGACATTTACAAAGATAAATTCCATCATATTGGCATAGAAATATCTAATACAAAAGAATTGTATATCAACTCGTTTGTGTTCGTTTTTTTTTATCAGATTTTGTTATGTTAATATTTTCAAACACGGACGCATTTAATATGTAATTAAGCCCACCTTTACAAAGAGTGTTTGTCTGGTGCATGCGCTACCTCGTTATAATATTTTCCTCTGATATTCCATAAACTTGCCTCCTTTTTTTGGTGATTAATATTAATCTTTTAAAACCCCTTTGCCGTAAATGAATCATATCTTCTTCCAAAGCAATCATTTTGTAAGGTACACGCACGGCGACGCTGGTGGCCATCACCCGCGATAGCATATTTTTATATACGCAGTCAATAATCCCGCATGATGTTAAAAACATTAATTATTTTTTTTAATTATTTTTGCAATGCTTCCGTGATTTTTTTGTCCACCGATTGATTTATCTGCTTTTTAATGTATTTATTTGAATTGTATTTGCTCTTGTTTATATTCCATGATTCGTGTCCATCTTATTGAAATTCTTTCCTTTTGCTCTAAAAACCACAGCAGCAAACGATGTGGGTACCTTTTACAAATTTCATACAGGCGAATCAAAACAGCATGTGACTTGTAATATGGTTACATTTTAGAGCATTTTCAAAATACATCATTAAGAAAGATTTAAAAAGAAAAAAAAACATGACGCGTTGATTAAACAACTCCAAATTTAATGAAATCTTGAAAATTTTATCTTGAAAAACAACTTCGTTGGAAAACCATTGGAAAACAAATTCTTAGATGTAATTAATGTTATTTCGGTTGCTGAAATGAATTCACACATAGCACCTGTCAGTTTCAGATTGTCTCTAATATTTTAGTCTCCGATAAGCAAAAGTGGGCTCAACCAAAGCTACAATTTTATTATTACGAGCAGGCCGCCCTGGGTTGTTCGGTCGTAAAATACACATTTCTTTTTTTGTATGGGAGTCACCACTTATCAAGGCATTGACGTCACTGGAGGATAAGCGTTATTGAGTGTACAGTAATCAATGGTAGTAGTCGTTATTAATTGGACATTGGAAGATTGGATTACTAAAGGGGCCGGTTCATCAAGATTTATTTTTATGTTGGCCTTGAAGAGAACCAAGTGGTAGTCATCTGGGAAGGAGGCAAACGGAAGAGAGTTCAACAGGCGTACAGTTCTAAGAAAACAGCTATGTTCATGGAATTTTGATTTATGCACAGTTATATATGATAGTTTTATTCATACGGATTTCGTGATTATATAACCAATTCTGTATTGGCTATCATATTATACCCAATACATAGTAGACTTTCTAAAGATTTGAAAAATATTACTTAAATACCATCGGCTAGAATCCAAGCAAAAATAATTGCCGCAACAGCTGTATTCGTTACCTTTTGAGTTAAGAACAAATTGAATGAAAATTTTTTAAAACTAACTTACTTAAACGTAACAAAATATAGTTGTAGGTGTTTACACGTAACACGTAAAATAAACTAACGCATGTCAAGATCCATTTTACTGTTTGTGATCATATAGCGGCTATTTTACAGGCTAAATACCAAATCAAATTCGTTCCGCAGATCCTAATAACCTTTATATACACTTTCCAGTCTGTAGACAAAAACTGACAGAGTACTTTTGTATAGACCGTTCCACATAGTTGCTAACACTTAAGCGCCTATATATATATATATATATATATATATATATATATATATATATATATATATATATATATATATATATATATATATATATTAGAGAGACAGAAAGTGAAAAGCGGATACATAGAAAGATGAAATGATAAAGACAAAATTATATCATTATATTCACGCTTCAGTTTTGATGAACTACTTACTTGCGCAATCATTTAAATTTATCGTCATGTCCTATTTATTTTGTCTAGATAGTATAAAATAAGGGGAACAACTTACTGTCGAGGAAGCGGACAGACTGAGTAATCCTACATTTTGCATTGCAAATCGACTAATAGTCTTTTCTGTCTCCCAAAGATTTATATTATCTGTTTATTCAAATCAGTATTTTAAGCTGTTTTAAGCTATTTAATCATGTTTACATCGATTTCCTTGGTTCTCTTCTGAATTAGTTACTTATGTGAGATGGTGCGTGCAATTGCAAGAATCTATATTTAAATTAGTGCCATAGGAATACTAGGATGCTTTCAGCGTACATACAGTTGAGAGCCAACGCTGGTCTTAATTCTATAGGTACAATTAGGAAAGAGTTTTGCAGCATTTGTATGATATATTCTAATGCTAATTTTCGAATAGCTTAGTTGATTTCAAATACAGTTGTATGCATGAAATTTATGTATTGAGACATGGCTTCTATATAGTAGTGTACGCCGAGGGGATCAACTGCAAAGTGAACGAATTTTTACCTACTAAACAGATTAGTTGTATTATGCTGATTGATTGGTTGCTGATAGGACAGTAGACATGAATGAAATCCAGTCCCAGATTTATTATTTTGGGGAGTCCAATTCTCTTTTTCTTGTTTTCTCTACTATTTTGTCCATTGATAATAGAGAAATGCATGAATCCATATTTTCCGGTGAGTATTATCGAATTTAAGGGGCATTGAACATGGATGACCGAATCCAGAATTTTATCATAAAACTAATTTCACATCAACGGTTATGATTAATAGCTCTGAATAAGAGAACATCAAATTTGGAAAGAGACGAAATAAATATCTATGCAGAAAGTGTAATCCGAAAGCCTACCACCTCAATTACTCTGGCCTTTAACTTTCCAAGCAGATATTTATCTGTCAACCAAGAGAAAACCTTACATAACAGCGGACACACGGATAGAAAAAATGGGGGAACATATCAATTAGAGTATAATATATCGACGTGTACCTATAATATTTATTTAATTATTTTTTTTCACAAAGAATTATGAGGTTTTCCAAAGTGTTCAGAAGCATTTGTCTTTATGCAACAATTGTACGACTGTTCAAGTTCCGACTGAAGCTTTGTGAGTACTGTGACTGGATTATTGCAGTGCTGGCAGCGAGGTTCTCGATAAGTATGACAACATAATGGAAATATATGTGGATGTGGCTCAGATTATTTTCGGTGTTGAAAATAAAATACTGGAGGTAGGTTGTCCTGATCGCACAGTCTTGAGTTTGCTGCAAAATATTCTATCTGGCGTTTGAAATAATCCGTTTGCAATGAATTCTTGTCAGCCCTAAAGAAAGCCGGAGTCCCAAAATATATATAACGTTTTGAACAATTGTAGTAATTGTTTCTCTGTGCTATAACAGCAGCAAATTAGGGGAAGCCGCTATCATTGCTGGATATTCGGTTTCCGTTGGGATTTTTAGAAAGTGTAACCTAGTCTATAACGACGGTTACCCAGTCAGTTAGGCCAGATGATATGGCGAAAGCAGTCCTTTTACAATATATATATATATATATATATATATATATATGTGTGTGTGTAGATATATATATATACACACACGCACACACACATACATATATATATATATATATATATATATATATATATATATATATATATATATATATATGAGCTTTATTGTCGCGTTCTGTGTGGAACGGTCTCTACTAAATTACTCTGTCAGTTTTGTCTACAAACTTGAAACATTATATAAAGAAAATTAGGACCTGTGGAACAGATCTTATTTAGTATTTAGCCTGTAAAAATAGCTGCTATATGATTAAAAACAGTGCAATGAGTGTGGTAATTTAACTTGCGTGAGGGGGTTTAGCGTGTTACATCTACAACCCCACAATTATACTTGTATAAAAAAAAACTTGAAGCATAGAGGTTTTTTTTCCGATATGAACGTTGATACCCCCCCACCATTTAGTCATTTAATTTCGATACACTCTCCGATGTAGAGAAGTATTTGTGGTTTTATTATACTTTGTTTTTTTTTCTTTATTGGGACAACCAAATGATCAGAGAATCCTAGCAGAGACTGATCCGAGGATGGGCAACTAATTGTTAGAAAAAGATAAAGAAGACTTGCAAATCAGCATCGGATATCCGAATGGATTCATTAACAATCAGTTTTAGGTTATAATCAAACGAGAAATCATTACAAAATCTTATTTCGCCATATTTTCTTTTGCGTGGTCTAGCCATATAACATTTTAGACATTTAAATCTCTGCAAACCCGAATGCTGCCCGGGGAATTAGCAGACAAGGTAGATCAATTTGCTTAGGGATACGCTCAAAGATAACTACTCCATCATAGTGGGGTCGGTAGAGGGCGAATATACATGGCGTGTTGTGAATGTTACTGCAAATCATATGAAGGGATGTTTACGGCTTTTGTAGACACATCTCTGCCGAAAAGGAGACTATGTACTATGTAATCGCATGCTCCACGCTCATAGCAATCGTTAGGATCGAATTTTCATGTGAAACGAAAATAGTCGTTGAGGGAAAAATCGGCTGAGTAAAAAGTTGAGTGAATACCAGTTTAAGACAAGCACAACAGATCAGGTTTATTCCTCAGTAATTGGATTTTAATCGCTGGAAGATTAGAACGTAGACGTCATAGTGGGTCCACATTTGGTTCTGGGTGTTCTCATATTTTGTCTTTTTGTATTTTGCATGATAAGTTCTGGCAGTTTGTGGAGGAGGTCAAGTGAGCCGTTTAAATTAGGACTGAAAAGAGTCGAGAGAGAGAGAGAGAGAGAGAGAAAGAGAAAACAGATAGGAACTAGGAATAAATTAAAGAAGGAAGACTTTTGTAGACCAATGAAAAAAAAACGAAGCAACTCTCTAATATTTCACCGAGAGGTCCTGCTAGCATATCCCAAACTCCAATCACCAAATGGCAATGCAGGAGCCCCAGAAGTATGCACCTTTTTACAGGACGGCATCGTTGGAATCCAAGGTTGGGGAACCTGACTATCGTGCTAATAACGTTAGTCCAGAAAAACGTTTACTTCTAGTACTCTTAATAATTCCATAGCAACATTGATAGAACGAAGTAAATTCAGTCATTCTATATACGGTCCGCACAAAACTACTGACTGAATATACACCGTTTTCTCTCATCTTTGTTAGAAACATTGCCTATTCGTTTAAGATTACGGCTAAGGAGAAAACATGAAATTCGAGAGATTCTGGCGTGTCGAAAATGCATCTGCTCTTCTATTTTTACTCTTCCAAAAATCGACTTCTGAGTATTCGTCATATTGTATTTGTTGTCTTTCAGTTTTTGCGTCAACTGCTAATTTTTAGTAAAATTTCGAGCGAAAATGTGATTAGAGAAAAATATTCTGAACTTATGTAGATAATTGTAATCGACATAGTTTTAAGTGTTCCAATAAATCTCGTTTTGAAATCGCATTAAACCTTATATAGTTTTTTTTTGATGTTATTCTCATGATATTCATATTATACTAGCATAGATACTCGGCGTTGTCCAGGTCGACAGAGAATTCAGTTTGAGCATAGCTGCTTTACAGAGGATATTGAGCACTTTCATCGATACCACAAAAAAAAGAACAACAACTTTCCTACGATACAGTTCATCAGAAAGGATACGATCAGAAGGAGCCATTCTTTAATTCCACCATTAAAAATAAATAAATGAATGCAAAAAGTTTTTCTTTCAATCAAAATAGCAACAAGTGCCGGTGTGACCGAATAAAATAAGTCGCGGCAATTGAGTTCCTATATGAAACTCGAAAGAAGAAAAAAAGGGGAGAACCTTACTGGTAAACGCGCTAGCTATGATCTCATCACGCAGCAAAATAATGCTTTTAAACATTGTTTCGGTTTACTACGCGTGAGTTATTTGCGAAAATTTCGACGCGAAAAGTTAACTCCCTTGCAAAAAATGGTCCAGTTGTCAACAACAGAAGTTATCTTTTTTTCTAATTTCTACATATTATGCATCTGGGCATTGCACTTTCAAATGGTATCTGTATCGACTCAATTGAATACAGCTGATAAAATTTTTAGCAGACAAATAAACACACGCATACACAAACACACAGATAACTTTCTCTTATATAATAGAATATCAAGTCTACCCGGCTCTACTTGGACCGGAAAAAACAATGAAAAAATGTACTTAATTGTGAACATACTTGTTATTATTAGGATAGGGGAAGTTTTGATGTCTATGTATCTTTTGTTATCTCGGGCACAGAAAGATTTAATCTACCTTGCGACGGCTATTACTCAACCTATGTATAAAATAATAATACCATCCCTGGGACAAGTAATTTAAAGCATGTATCTGAAATAATTTTACCCATCCTAAGGCGGGTACTATACAAAACATATTTTCAATAATTTTACTACCCTTTGACGGATAATGTAAATACATTTATGAAACAATTTAACGTACTGTAAAGAAGTTTTATACAACATATATAAGCTAATTCCTCTTCCCACCAACGCTTCCATAATTTTCAGGAAAATGAAGTCATTTTTAGAAAATGGATCGTCAGGTTTTGCAAATGAATACATAAATACATTGTCTGTGCTAGTTATTAGGCATGCTTTGCTCCACTATGTAATTCGACATTACAGCGTTTATTCTTCCTTCACATCCACCACTAGCGCTATAATTTTAAGTGAAATTATGTCATTTCTGACATATGAATCGGCGTTTTTTTCAAATTAATGAATAAATACATTGACACAGTTAGCAATTATGCAACTTTTGCATCTCCATATAATTCAACGTTATTGTGATGTTGTCCTTCCTCAACACCGACAAAATAATTTTTAGAGAAATTTTAAAGGTTTTCGAAATTAATACATTGTCATGGCTAGGGATTAAACAACCCTTGCTTTAACATGTCTTTCAATTATGCCATGTTGCTTTCCGCATCACAACCAACACCATAATTTCAAGAGAAATAATGCCGTTTCCGTAAGATAACTCAGCCGACTTTTAAAATTAATAGACAAATAAATTGTTATGGTTAGTGATGAAGCAACATTTGCTTCATCATGAATATCAACCTAACATGATTTTTTCTTTACTTAATATCGGTACTATAATTTGAAAATAAATTATGCCATTTTTTAGATGTCCCAGCTGAGTTTTTAAATTAATAAATAAATACTTTAACAGGGTTAGTGATTAGACAACACTTGTTTCAGTATAAAATCCAACATTACTCTGTTTCTTTTCTTTCCTCACTACCTACACTAAAATATTTTGTAGAGGGTGTTATATTCGGAAATTACTCAGCAGGTTTTACACATTATTACATAAATACATTGCGAAGTTTAGGATTAGGTAATCCTTACTTCACTATAAAATCGAACATAACTGTGTTTTTCCCATTCCAACAACAAATACCATCTTTTTAGAAACAATGATCATGTTTCTAAACAGAACTCAGTAGGTTTTCCAAATAATTACATGGATGCATTGACACGGATAGTGATTAGTAAACCCTTGCTTTACCATAAATTTGAACCTTACTGTTATTCTTCCTCCTCAAAACTGACAACATATAAGTAAGAGCAGTGATGTCATTTCCGGAATATGATTTCACAGTTATCCTAAATTTTTGGGAATATGACCTCTTGGGAGATTGTTTGTCACCCCAAAATGGATATAACTACCTCAAGCTCCACATTCAAAAAGGGATTGATAATTTCTGAATATCCCCAGAGCACTTCTAATAACACTATAATCTAGAAAAATTGCTTCAGCCATTTTCGGGACTACCTCTATATTCCCCATCTCTTATACATATATATATATATATATATATATATATATATATATATATATATATATATATATATATATATATGAAATAAATACTGAGATCGTAAACTACTTCAATCATTTCCGGAACTGACTTTATATTCTCCCCACACGCTCTTACAATATATGCAGAATAAAGTAAATTTGAGATCGTAACTGCTTTAACCATTTCCGGAGTTGACTCCATATTTTCCTACTGTTACAAATATACATGAAATAAAGTAATTCTGAGATCGTAAATAGCTTTAGCCATTTCCAGGACAGATTATATTCCTCCAGCGTTTCATAAAAATATATGAAATACAATAATTTTGAGACCATAAACTATTTCACACATTTCTGGAAACGATACCATGTTTCTACAAGCTTTTTGAAAATACAAATTAAATATAGTAATATTGAGATTGTAAACTGCTTCAGGCATTTTCGGGAGTGACTAAACATTCCCCTCCATTCACAGTAAATGTTTATTAAATAAAGTAATTTGGAGATCGTCAACTGCTTTAGCTATTTCTAGGAATAACTATGTTCCCCACTTTTATAAAAATATATACGAAATAAAGTAATTTTGAGATCGTAAACTACTTCAGCAATTCCTGGGACTGACTTCATATTACTCCCCTCATTCTCTTAAAAATACATACGACTATATTAACATAGACACCCTTTAAAATGTATAATGATCGTTTAATTAGTTTAGTAGTAAATCCAATAATCCAAAGATACAATTTAATGCACATACTTCAAATTCATAATGATATGTTAATTAGTTTATGTGTGAGTCAAATACATACAAATATACAAACATATACACAAACTTCAAATTCATAATGATCGGTTAATGAGTATTAAAGTGAATCCAATGAATACAACAACGTAAACATGTTCATATACTTAAATTCAGAATGATCGGCTAATTAGTTTGAAAATGAATCCCGTATATAAAATATATAAACATATAAACACACTTAAAATTTATAAAGATCGGTTTGGTAGTTTATGAGTTAATCCAATACATAGAAATATACAAACATATGCACGGACTTTAAATTTGTAATGATCGCTTACTTAATTTAGGAGTAAATCCAATATAAACAAATGTGCAAACATATACACGTACTTCAAATTCATAATTATCGGTTAATTAGTATGAAGAGTTCACCCTGCACATACAAATATATTAATATATACACATATTTAATATTTATAAAAATCGTTTAATTAGTTTCGCAGTAAATCTAGTAATACAAATATATAAACATACACACATACTAAAAATGAATAATGATCGGTAAATTAAAAATTTTAATTGTCAGTAAATTAGTTTAGAAGTGCTCAAATACATAGAAATATGTAAATAAATACTCATACGTAAAATTCATAATGAATATTTAATCAGTTTACCTATGAATCCAATAGATAAAAATATACAACCATGTACACACTACTTAAACTTCCTTAATGCTGGATTAATTAATTTAAAAGCGAATCGTATACATACACGTATCTATAATATAAATCTTACCTGTCTGTTTACATACACGTATGTATGTATGTATGTATGTATGTATGCTTAAAACTTTCAACAACGGCGGCTGATTTTCACCAGATTGATATCATTTGGAAGGTTGACCCTTCGGACGACAAATATTGAAAAATTGGCCAAAAACATTAATTCCTTCATTCTCAACTGGGCACCATTCTACAGGGAGAGTCATATTTTTCGCTGACATTGTTTACAAATAAATCAACCCTCGCCATCGCATAAAAGGCGTTATCTCGACTGCTCGGTACGTCACAACCACGTAAGGCACATCGGTAAGACCTTTTTTTTGTTCACTTTTTTTTCCTCTGGCCCGTTACGAATTCGAACTTGCTTACTACTCCTATTTTTTTTTTGCTTAACCAACACCCTTCCACACATATCTTCTTTCTTTTCCGCCTTCGCATCACGGGTTGGAGCCTGCCTGCATATTACAATTTTTTTAGCTGCTCAACACACACCTCAAAACACCCGGACAACACTGGGCGCCCAGATTACTATAGATATATACACATACTTAGAATTTGTAATGATCAGTTAATTAGTCCAGGAGTGGCCCCTGTTCATACAAATATACAAATATGTATATCGATACTTTTTGGCTGACTGGGATCGCTTATATCGATACTCTACCGCTATCTGGGATAACTTCCGTACATTCATATCTGATCTACCTCTGCATTCCAGGTTTAAAAAGGATGTATCCGCTATAGTATCAGACCTGAACGAATGGTTAATTGTAGGCATAGACCGATTCATGCCATCCAAAAAAATCCAATAAAAACCTAACAGCCAGCCATGTTTCTCCCCAGAATGTGCTGCTGCCATTGCTCACAGAAAACACTTTTTCCATAGCTACCAACGTACTAAATGTAATTAGACTAAAGCTGACTTCAGTAATGCCAGCAACCACTGTAAACGAGTAATAAAAATGCAAGATACCTATATGCTCAGTCCGTCAAATCCAAAGTAGCTGAGCAGCGGCTTGGTTACCGCCAGTTTTGGCAAATAGCAAACAGGATCCTGAACAGGTGCGCGCGTTCTATCCCAACCATCATCGATGGACCTGTGATAATCTCATCAGTATCAGACAAGGCCAGACTATTTGCCAAGAACTTTGCAGCTAACTCTACCCTCTGCGACGAAGGTCATCAACTCCTCGTATTTCCTCCTACAACAGCAACCACACTAGGCAGCATACAAATATTTGTGCACGAGGTCGTAAAACTAATCAAGAACCTTGATTCCAGTAAAGCAACTGGTCCAGATGGTATTCCAATCATAATGTTGAAAAAGCTTCGACCAGAACTTGCCCCCATACTTACAAAACAGTTTAAGCGGTGCCTTAAGGAGAAGTGCTTTCCAACACTCTGGAAAACCACGTCACTATGTCCTGTATTTAAGAACTCAGGTGATAAGTCATCTCCCTCTCAGTACAGCGAATAATTTTCTTGTTTGTCATGAGTAAGTAACTGGAATCCATATTAAATAGAGAAGTAGTCGACAACCGCATCAGAAATAACCCCCTTAATGACATGCAATATGGTTTCCTTTCTGCTAGATCTACAGCTGATGTGCTAACAGTTATATTCCATAGGATAAGTGAATCTATCGACAAAGGCTTCCTTTCTAGAGCGATTGCTCTTGACATATCAAAGGCCTTCGACAAGGTATGGCATAAGGGCCTACTTCACAAGATTTCCAACTACGGTATAACTGAAAATGTTTTCTCAATAATTAAATCATTTCTCTCTGATAGGTTCATAAGAGTAGTGGTTGATGGGCAGCAATCAGAGACCCACAGTATTAATGCAGGAGTCCCCCAGAGCTCCATCTCGGGCCCAACTCTCTTCCTGATCTACATCAACGATCTCCCAAAACACATACTTAAATCATTCGTTGACATCTATGCTGATGACACGACCATCTACGGCAACACATCAAAGGTCGTAAATGACAAAGCTCTCTCTGATTTACTATTCTCTGATCTTGGGTGCGTGGTTCAGTGGGGGGAAGAGGTGGCTTGTTACTTTTAATGCATCTAAAACCAAGCTCCTATCTTTACATCATCAACGCTCTGATCCTCATCTAGCATCAATTGAAACGGATGGTTCTCGTCTTGGGGAGGCTTTATGCTGTGACAAGCTCCTGGGTTTGAGCTTTACTCCTGATCTGAAATGGAACACGTATATCAAGTCTATTGCCCGGGCCGGTGATGCAATTCTCTATCTCTATAAAAGCCAAGTACGTCCAAAGATGAAGTACTGCTGCCATATCTGGGCTGGAGCTTCAAAAACAGCCTATTCTGCATTGCAAATTACAAAAAAAATTTCCTGGCTTGGTGGGGGATGTTCTCTTCTGTTCCCTGCAACCACTCTCCCACAGAAGAGATGTTGCGAGTCTGTCTTTGTTTTATTGTTATTTCCATGCCAAGTGCTCGTCCGAGCTCCAATCTCTAGTCCTCTCGCCAATCCTTCATGATAAACACCCGTCTAGCTAAAACTACTCTCGGTAATTTCCCCCACTCTTTATCTGTGTCTAAATCAAAACGTAGATTCCATGAACATAGCTTTTTTCTGAGAAGTACACGCCTGTGGAATTCTCTTCCGTTTGCCTGTTTCCCACCTGGCTACACTTACGTCTCTAAGTCTAACATAAACAAATTACTGATTAATCGCCCCCTTAAGTAAGACACTATAAATCTCCAATACCAACTATTACTACGATATTATCCCATTGATTATTGTATACAAAATAACCCTTACCCTCGAGTGGTTTCCGGGTCGTGATAATTGATGATATCCATGTAAACAAAATATACCATAGTTAAAAGTTATTATGGGATGTTTATTATTTTATGGTGTGAATTCAGTACATACAAATATATAAACATATACACATACTTAAAATGCATAATGATCGTTTTATTAGTTAAGTAGTGAATTGAATGCATACACATATAAACATATTCATTGCTTAAAATTCAGAATGATCGGTTGATTAGTTTAGGATTAAATACAATATATGAAAATATATGAACATACACACATACTGAACATCCATAATGAACGGTTAATTAATAAAGCAGTAAATCCAATATTTACAAATGTAACATATAGATATTTAAAATTCATAACATTGGGTTGATTAGTTTGGGAGTGAGTCCAATACATACAAATATATAAATATATACATGCTTAAAAATCATAACGATCGGTTAATTAGTTGAAGAGTGAATCTCATACATACAGATATATATATATATATATATATATATATACATATATATATATATATATATATATATATATATAAACCTATACACATACTTCAAATTCATAATGATCGGTTAATTTAAGTATGTTAATAATTACTTGACATTTTTGCTGAAATCAAAGTGTAGGATTTGTTCTCCTCATTCCAGTGATATTATCACCTCCACCGCCTTAAAAAATTAACGGATTATTAATAATACTAAACGCGAACGCACGAAATAATATTTGGGATATTGTTTTGTGTAAACAAAACGGACACTACTTACGTGATATTCGAATATGACAAATATGGTCCACATACCCAACTAAGCCAAAGAGAAATTACGTCATTATTGGTAAAATAGCTCAACACTTCTTAAAACTTTTTATATTCATTGTTTTGTTTTGATAATATATTAACTTTTTTCTGTTCTTCTTATCAGTACATATTTTCATTTATGATTATTTTTCTACCTCATCAATGTTTGTGATTCTTGGATATTTTACGATTTTAGACGCGGCAATTACGTAGTAAAGCATACACATACATTTTTTTATAAAGACATAGCTTTTGATCAAAAATGCATGAGCCCCTATGTGCGTATGCGTATGTAGGCGGTGTGGGCCTCTGCGATTGTGTGTGAACCAAGAATAACATATTTTGGAATATTTGGTTACAATGTTAATTTAGTGATTGCACTGTTCTTTCTTCATGTTTTTTGCAAAGCATAGTTTACGTCTTTAAGACTGTTCAATACGCAAAGACTGTTTCATTACCGAGTCGCTTTCGTGTGTACCTAAACACGGAGTGCGTTAGTGCCGGCTGTTCTTGTCTGTGCAACGGAAAAAAAGAGATCAAAGTAGAGATACCAAAGAGGAAGCCGATATTGCTACTTATCGGCTAAAACATGCAACTATCGGAAATAATAGCAATGACCGTATGTGTCTCAAACTGAAGGTGTTGAACAAAGTGATCGTGTGTTCGCAATGCGGAACTTCGGATTAATGCGTTTCCTCAAGTATAAATGCAAATCTAACTCTCCAAAGATTTATTTAGTGTTGTTTGGCTTATAACAAACCATATCCAATAAAATTTTATAGTGGCTAGATAACAGCTTAATTTTCTTAGTCTAATTGATTACGGAATTTTCTCATTAGTATGCTGCCACAATACCTTCTTATGCGGCATTTGAAAAAAAAAACATATATTGAAAACGTATACACGCGAGGATCGCTATTCAAAATGAAATAATTGCAACAATATAACATATCAGGTTGCTGTAAAAGTTTTTGTCGATTAAAAATTCTATCTTTCAAATAAGAAACTGATAATTTTTTGAAAATTTATATTGATACCAATATTAAATTTCGCTCTCTATGATGTGAATATATATATATATATATATATATATATATATATATATCTATGCAATCATAAATAACTCACTTTTAATACTCTTTCGAATTTTATGTTAATCTGCTAACTAATGCTCAATATTGTTTCATGAAACAAACCTAAATTCATGTAAATGATTTTTCAAACGTCACAGTAATAATACTCCGAGAGGGCTAAATCAGAACAAGTAGGATTCAACAAGACGGTCTAAACATGTTCTGTTAGAGGAATTTTGATCAGTAGTGTTGTTTGAGAAGAACATTATTATGATAGAATATTCATCATTTTCTCTTGACAGAAAAAGGTATTTTAGGAATCTATATGGGTGAAAATATTGCTTGAAAATATCAATGATCTTAAATTATCTTAAAGAAAAATATGAATCAATAATGGTAATATACTTAAGCAGCAACAAAATGCATAAAAAGAAATTACGATGTTTACATGTCCTCAGAACAAATAAGCCAAAACTGTTTGCACCAACCTGAGAATATATTCCCTATCTGGGCTAAACTGATGGAAATGCTATTTCAATAATAAACCTACCGAAATGGCTGTCATCCATAGAAATACAATAGATATGATCGGGCAGATAAAAATAAACGCGTTCACTTATGGAAATAGTATTTCCAAGCAAACAATCTGAGAAATCTCTAATAGGTATGTACGATTCCATCTAAAATATTATTAAAATCCATTTTTTTTTCTCTAAGTGAGAAATGAAAAATTGTTTCCTATATTGTTGTATGTAAACAATTGTTTTGCGTTGCGTAAAGTTCTGAAGATCGACGTTAGTTCAGCAGGAGGATAATTAATTGTGACGTTACAGACGCAATGTCGCCTATGTCTCAACATAAATATATCTGTAAGTTTGAATAACAGTTTTTATTGCAACGTGTATTTTAAGAAATGATTAGATGATCTCTTCCGGACTCTCCCCAGTCCACATCTTATACACATTTTGTTTTTTGTCATTTATACATTAGTACTTTGTAATTTGAACAATCTGTAATATATCTTTTTGTGATATTCGCTAACTTCGTGTATTCCATCCTGTATAGAAAGTGGAAGTTTATGAGGAATACAAATTCAAATTCGGTCCCTAGTCAGCATATATATCCCGGCTAGGGCCGATTACATTGGGCGCCTGGTGTTTCATCTTATACTTGTCAGGACCAACGTCGCTTAACTATGATGTTTGTATTTAGGGTACGATTATGTCGTATGTATAGTAAAATAACAAATAATATAAGCATTTCCTGTGTTAGACCATAACAGTGTTAACTTTCCTCATTTCACCGTGATCACTATTCAGTTTTCATGTCCATAATAAAAAAAGAAAAATATAATAAAAAGGGTCAGCCGACCGCTTTCCAACTTATCTTCCCTAAAGCTACATTAAAATTGAAAGAGACACGATAGAAAATATACGCGTAAAATAAATCAAGCAAAACGAGAGAGTATATATTTAAACAAATGTTGCATATATATATCTACAAAGCTAGAATATCATAGAGACTAATCACGTAAAATATAAGAAATTTTTTCTTCAGTTTACTAAGAGGAGGTTTCTTTAAAAAAACGTGGATAAGCTCCAAGATCTGCCGATGGTTCTTTGAAATAGAAAAAAAAAGTCAATGCTGAAATTATTAGCACACAGATGTTTTTATACGCAAATGATCAACTAGGGAAACTTCGTTAAGTAGAACGTCTGTTGGTAGATAGGTCCCATTATTTTATTTTATTATGTATGTGTTTTTGAGTTCTACGAGCCAATCCTAACGTCGTTCGACCCACGTTGTTGGCACTGCGTCTAAATTTAATTTGGTGGATTACATTAATATGATTATTTGGATGGGTGTACGTTTTACGGAATGTTTCTTTAAACGTTTTCGTAGAGAACAGAAAACGCTTTATCCATTTTAATTTATTTTTATCTTTGCTGTTCTTAATGGCGGAAATATTCTGATAGGTTTGTCTCACAATTAGACTTTTATTTGTCAGCTTATTTTTGTTATATATATATATATATATATATATATATATATATATATATATATAGTGGTAGTCGAAGGGAAAATAGTAAGACAAGCAAACACATCTAGAGACCTAGACAATCCATGTAGATAATGCGTTCATGCAAAATTTGCTATTTTATACTTTAAAGAACCGCAATATCTATTAAACTGTAGGAGAGATATTTTTTTTACATAGGCATCACCACATTACCAAGGGCAAGAGGCCACTCAAGGATAAGGGTTAAAGAGTGTACAGTAGAAATTGGACAATATAGTAATCATTAGTAATGAAAATTTGGTAAATTTGATAACTTATACGGAACGGTTCATCAAGAACTTATTTACGTTAGACTTTAAGACAACCATATTGTAGTCAGCCGGAAAGTCGGAAAACGGAAGACAATTCCACAGGCGTGCACTTCTAAGAAAGAAGCTTTGTTCATGGAATCTACGTTTAGGTTTAGGCACAGATAAAGAGTGGGGGGATTATTGATAGTGTTTACAGCTAGACGAGTGTTTCTTGTGAAAGTTTGGCGAGTGGGGACCATAGATTGAAGCTCGGTCGAACATTTTCCATGAAAATAACGATACATCAGAGACAAACTCGCAACATCTCTTCTGTGAGATAGAGGTTGCAAGGAAGAGACAAGGACATCTCTTACGAGGCTACGAAGTCTATTTTGAACTCTATCAAGGCAGGCCAAGTCCTTTCTAGCAGCTCCTGCCCGGATGTGGCAACAGTATTCCATTCTTGGACGTACCTGGCTCTTATATAGATAGAGAATAGCATCAGCAGTGAGATATCTACCGGATCGATAGAAAGATCCCACCGGCCTTGGCAACAGATTTGATGTACGTGTTCCATTTAAGATCAGGAGTAATGGTCAAGCCAAGAAGCTTGTCAAAACTTGAGGCCTTCTGAAGACGAGAGCCATTCATTTCAATTGATGCCAGATGTGTATCAGAATGTTGATGATGTAAAAAGAGAAGCTTGGTTTTAGATGGATTAAAAGTAACCAGCCACTCCTTACCCCATTGTACTACGTGCTCAAGATCGGAGGAGAGAGAATTGGAGAGAACTTGGTCGTTTACTGTCTTAGATGTGCTACCATAAATGGTAGTGTCGTCAGCATAAATGTCTTCAAATGATGTAAGGATGTGATTTGGAAGATCATTAATGTAGATCAGGAAAAGAGTTGGCCCCAGGATGGATCCCTGAGGGACACCGGAATTAATACTGTGAGCTTATGATTTTTGCCCCTCAACTACTACTCTTATGATCCTATAAGAAAGAAATGATTAAATAATTGAGAAGACATTTCCAGCAATACCATAGCTAGAGATCTTATGAAGTAAACCTTTATGCCATACCCTATCAAACGCCTTAGATATGTCAAGAGCAATTGCCCTAGAAAGGTTGCCTCCGTCGAGAGATTTGCTAATCGTATGAGATATAACTGTAAGCACATCTGCTGTAGATCTAGCAGAACGGAAACCATATTGAGTGTCACTAAGAAGGTTATTTTTGTCGAGATGGTTGATTACTTCTGTATTTAACACAGATTCCAGCAACTTACTCATGACGCACAGGAGACTTATTGGTCTGTACTGAGAGGGGGATGAGCGATCACCTGAATTCGTAATTACAGGGCATACTGATGAAATTTTCCAGGGAGATGGGAAACTATTCTCCTTAAGACAACGTTTAAACATATATATATAGATATAGCGAACAACTGTGTTCACAAGATAAACTTTACTCTGGGATAGTGACACAAAACAATTTTAAAACTAACAATAACAATAGAAAATAACCAAATAAAATAAACACATATACATAAATTATCATATATATATATACATATATATACATATATATATATATATATATATATATATATATATATATATATATAAATAAGCTAAAATTAAGAAAAAAATATTTAACCTAGATTTAAATTAGGTCAGGACATTAGGTACTTATGCTCCCTGTCAGAACAGCACACACAAAGGAACGGGGGAATCGGATGCCAACTGAGTATTTGTCCTGTTAGTGCCTGCTCATTGGCTGATGAAGAAGGGTTCGGCGGAACTAGAAAGATTATTGCCTGACAATAGAAGGTGCGTATAAAAAAACGCGAGGCAACCAAAAGTCCTCGCATAAGCCTGATGAGTCCTCGTGTGGATGACACGCGGGATATTGTGTGTGGCATATTGCCATATATATTTTATTACTATATATATATATATATATATATATATATATATATATATATATATATATACGGGTTACATATCTGTGACCCAATTAAGTTTACACTGTAAAATGTTTTGACGCTTTTTTATAATTTTGTAACGATCGAACCAAGATATGATATAAAACACGATGCTTAGAACCTTATTTTAAGTATGTTTTCAATCCATA